>NC_142774.1:4955000-5222500 GCF_988280905.1 Pimephales promelas
CAGTTGTAGTGGCTGGTGTTGTTGTCTCTGTTGTACTAACAGTTGTGCTCTCAGTTGTAGTGGCTGGTGTTGTTGTCTCTGTTGTACTAACAGTTGTGCTCTCAGTTGTAGTGGCTGGTGTAGTTGTTTCAGTTGTACTAACAGTTGTGCTCTCAGTTGTAGTGGCTGGTGTTGTTGTCTCTGTTGTACTAACAGTTGTGCTCTCAGTTGTAGTGGCTGGTGTGGTTGTTTCAGCTGTACTAACAGTTGTGCTCTCAGTTGTAGTGGCTGGTGTTGTTGTCTCTGTTGTACTAACAGTTGTGCTCTCAGTTGTAGTGGCTGGTGTTGTTGTTTCAGTTGTACTTACAGTTGTGCTCTCAGTTGTTGTGGCTGGTGTAGTTGTTTCAGCTGTACTAGCAGTTGTGCTCTCAGTTGAAGTGGCTGGTGTAGTTGTCTCAGTTGTAGTAACAGTTGTGCTCTCAATTGTAGTGGCTGGTGTAGTTGTTTCAGTTGTACTAACAGTTGTGCTCTCAGTTGTAGTGGCTGGTGTTGTTGTCTCTGTTGTACTAACAGTTGTGCTCTCAGTTGTAGTGGCTGGTGTAGTTGTTTCAGTTGTACTAACAGTTGTGCTCTCAGTTGTTGTGGCTGGTGTAGTTGTTTCAGCTGTACTAGCAGTTGTGCTCTCAGTTGTAGTGGCTGGTGTAGTTGTTTCAGCTGTACTAGCAGTTGTGCTCTCAGTTGTAGTGGTTGGTGTAGTTGTTTCAGTTGTACTAACAGTTGTGCTCTCAATTGTAGTGGCTGGTGTAGTTGTCTCAGTTGTAGTAACAGTTGTGCTCTCAGTTGTAGTGGCTGGTGTTGTTGTCTCTGTTGTACTAACAGTTGTGCTCTCAGTTGTAGTGGCTGGTGTAGTTGTTTCAGCTGTACTAACAGTTGTGCTCTCAGTTGTAGTGGCTGGTGTAGTTATTTCAGTTGTACTAACAGTTGTGCTCTCAGTTGTAGTGGCTGGTGTTGTTGTCTCTGTTGTACTAACAGTTGTGCTCTCAGTTGTAGTGGCTGGTGTAGTTGTTTCAGTTGTACTAACAGTTGTGCTCTCAGTTGTAGTGGCTGGTGTAGTTGTTTCAGTTGTACTAACAGTTGTGCTCTCAGTTGTAGTGGCTGGTGTTGTTGTCTCTGTTGTACTAACAGTTGTGCTCTCAGTTGTAGTGGCTGGTGTAGTTGTTTCAGCTGTACTAACAGTTGTGCTCTCAGTTGTAGTGGCTGGTGTTGTTGTCTCTGTTGTACTAACAGTTGTGCTCTCAGTTGTAGTGGCTGGTGTTGTTGTTTCAGTTGTACTAACAGTTGTGCTCTCAGTTGTTGTGGCTGGTGTAGTTGTTTCAGCTGTACTAGCAGTTGTGCTCTCAGTTGTAGTGGCTGGTGTAGTTGTCTCAGTTGTAGTAACAGTTGTGCTCTCAGTTGTAGTGGCTGGTGTAGTTGTTTCAGTTGTACTAACAGTTGTGCTCTCAGTTGTAGTGGCTGGTGTAGTTGTTTCAGCTGTACTAACAGTTGTGCTCTCAGTTGTAGTGGCTGGTGTTGTTGTCTCTGTTGTACTAACAGTTGTGCTCTCAGTTGTAGTGGCTGGTGTTGTTGTTTCAATTGTACTAACAGTTGTGCTCTCAGTTGTTGTGGCTGGTGTAGTTGTTTCAGCTGTACTAGCAGTTGTGCTCTCAGTTGTAGTGGCTGGTTTAGTTGTTTCAGCTGTACTAGCAGTTGTGCTCTCAGTTGTAGTGGCTGGTGTAGTTGTTTCAGTTGTACTAACAGTTGTGCTCTCAATTGTAGTGGCTGGTGTTGTTGTCTCTGTTGTACTAACAGTTGTGCTCTCAGTTGTAGTGGCTGGTGTAGTTGTTTCAGTTGTACTAACAGTTGTGCTGTCAGTTGTTGTGGCTGGTGTAGTTGTCTCAGTTGTAGTAACAGTTGTGCTCTCAGTTGTAGTGGCTGGTGTTGTTGTCTCTGTTGTACTAACAGTTGTGCTCTCAGTTGTTGTGGCTGGTGTAGTTGTCTCAGTTGTAGTAACAGTTGTGCTCTCAGTTGTTGTGGCTGGTGTAGTTGTTTCAGTTGTACTAACAGTTGTGCTCTCAGTTGTAGTGGCTGGTGTAGTTGTTTCAGTTGTACTAACAGTTGTGCTCTCAATTGTAGTGGCTGGTGTAGTTGTCTCAGCTGTACCTACAGTTGTGCTCTCAGTTGTAGTGGCTGGTGTAGTTGTCTCAGCTGTACCTACAGTTGTGCTCTCAGTTGTTGTGGCTGGTGTAGTTGTTTCAGCTGTACTAACAGTTGTGCTCTCAATTGTAGTGGCTGGTGTAGTTGTCTCAGCTGTACCTACAGTTGTGCTCTCAGTTGTTGTGGCTGGTGTAGTTGTTTCAGCTGTACTAGCAGTTGTGCTCTCAGTTGTTGTGGCTGGTGTAGTTGTCTCAGTTGTAGTAACAGTTGTGCTCTCAATTGTGGTGGCTAGTGTAGTTGTTTCAGTAGTTGTGGCTGGTGTCGTTGTCTCAGTTGTACTAACAGTTGTGCTCTCAGATGTTGTGGCTGGTGTAGTTGTTTCAGTAGTTGTGGCTGGTGTCGTTGTCTCAGTTGTACTAACAGTTGTGCTCTCAGATGTTGTGGCTGGTGTTTTTGTTTCAGTTGTACTAACAGTTGTGCTCTCAGTTGTAGTGGCTGGTGTAGTTGTCTCAGTTGTACTAACAGTTGTGCTCTCAGTTGTAGTGGCTGGTGTTGTTGTCTCAGTTGTACTAACAGTTGTGGTCTCAGTTGTAGTGGCTGGTGTAGTTGTCTCAGTTGTACTAACAGTTGTGCTCTCAGTTGTAGTGGCTGGTGTTGTTGTCTCAGTTGTACTAACAGTTGTGGTCTCAGTTGTAGTGGCTGGTTTTGTTTCAGTTGTACTAACAGTTGTGCTCTCAGTTGTAGTGGCTGGTGTTGTTGTCTCAGTTGTACTAACAGTTGTGCTCTCAGTTGTAGTGGCTGGTGTAGTTGTCTCAGTTGTACTAACAGTTGTGGTCTCAGTTGTAGTGGCTGGTGTTGTTGTCTCAGTTGTACTAACAGTTGTGCTCTCAGTTGTAGTGGCTGGTGTTGTTGTCTCAGTTGTACTAACAGTTGTGGTCTCAGTTGTAGTGGCTGGTGTTGTTTCAGTTGTACTAACAGTTGTGCTCTCAGTTGTAGTGGCTGGTGTAGTTGTTTCAGTAGTTGTGGCTGGTGTCGTTGTCTCAGTTGTACTAACAGTTGTGCTCTCAGATGTTGTGGCTGGTGTAGTTGTTTCAGTAGTTGTGGCTGGTGTCGTTGTCTCAGTTGTACTAACAGTTGTGCTCTCAGATGTTGTGGCTGGTGTAGTTGTTTCAGTAGTTGTGGCTGGTGTCGTTGTCTCAGTTGTACTAACAGTTGTGCTCTCAGATGTTGTGGCTGGTGTTTTTGTTTCAGTTGTACTAACAGTTGTGCTCTCAGTTGTAGTGGCTGGTGTAGTTGTCTCAGTTGTACTAACAGTTGTGCTCTCAGTTGTAGTGGCTGGTGTTGTTGTCTCTGTTGTACTAACAGTTGTGCTCTCAGTTGTTGTGGCTGGTGTAGTTGTCTCAGTTGTAGTAACAGTTGTGCTCTCAGTTGTTGTGGCTGGTGTAGTTGTTTCAGTTGTACTAACAGTTGTGCTCTCAGTTGTAGTGGCTGGTGTAGTTGTTTCAGTTGTACTAACAGTTGTGCTCTCAATTGTAGTGGCTGGTGTAGTTGTCTCAGCTGTACCTACAGTTGTGCTCTCAGTTGTAGTGGCTGGTGTAGTTGTCTCAGCTGTACCTACAGTTGTGCTCTCAGTTGTTGTGGCTGGTGTAGTTGTTTCAGCTGTACTAACAGTTGTGCTCTCAATTGTAGTGGCTGGTGTAGTTGTCTCAGCTGTACCTACAGTTGTGCTCTCAGTTGTTGTGGCTGGTGTAGTTGTTTCAGCTGTACTAGCAGTTGTGCTCTCAGTTGTTGTGGCTGGTGTAGTTGTCTCAGTTGTAGTAACAGTTGTGCTCTCAATTGTGGTGGCTAGTGTAGTTGTTTCAGTAGTTGTGGCTGGTGTCGTTGTCTCAGTTGTACTAACAGTTGTGCTCTCAGATGTTGTGGCTGGTGTAGTTGTTTCAGTAGTTGTGGCTGGTGTCGTTGTCTCAGTTGTACTAACAGTTGTGCTCTCAGATGTTGTGGCTGGTGTTTTTGTTTCAGTTGTACTAACAGTTGTGCTCTCAGTTGTAGTGGCTGGTGTAGTTGTCTCAGTTGTACTAACAGTTGTGGTCTCAGTTGTAGTGGCTGGTTTTGTTTCAGTTGTACTAACAGTTGTGCTCTCAGTTGTAGTGGCTGGTGTAGTTGTCTCAGTTGTACTAACAGTTGTGCTCTCAGTTGTAGTGGCTGGTGTTGTTGTCTCAGTTGTACTAACAGTTGTGGTCTCAGTTGTAGTGGCTGGTTTTGTTTCAGTTGTACTAACAGTTGTGCTCTCAGTTGTAGTGGCTGGTGTTGTTGTCTCAGTTGTACTAACAGTTGTGCTCTCAGTTGTAGTGGCTGGTGTTGTTGTCTCAGTTGTACTAACAGTTGTGCTCTCAGTTGTAGTGGCTGGTGTAGTTGTCTCAGTTGTACTAACAGTTGTGCTCTCAGTTGTAGTGGCTGGTGTTGTTGTCTCAGTTGTACTAACAGTTGTGGTCTCAGTTGTAGTGGCTGGTTTTGTTTCAGCTGTACTAACAGTTGTGCTCTCAGTTGTAGTGGCTGGTGTAGTTGTCTCAGTTGTACTAACAGTTGTGGTCTCAGTTGTAGTGGCTGGTGTTGTTGTCTCAGTTGTACTAACAGTTGTGCTCTCAGTTGTAGTGGCTGGTGTTGTTGTCTCAGTTGTACTAACAGTTGTGGTCTCAGTTGTAGTGGCTGGTGTTGTTTCAGTTGTACTAACAGTTGTGCTCTCAGTTGTAGTGGCTGGTGTAGTTGTTTCAGTAGTTGTGGCTGGTGTCGTTGTCTCAGTTGTACTAACAGTTGTGCTCTCAGATGTTGTGGCTGGTGTAGTTGTTTCAGTAGTTGTGGCTGGTGTCGTTGTCTCAGTTGTACTAACAGTTGTGCTCTCAGATGTTGTGGCTGGTGTAGTTGTTTCAGTAGTTGTGGCTGGTGTCGTTGTCTCAGTTGTACTAACAGTTGTGCTCTCAGATGTTGTGGCTGGTGTTTTTGTTTCAGTTGTACTAACAGTTGTGCTCTCAGTTGTAGTGGCTGGTGTAGTTGTCTCAGTTGTACTAACAGTTGTGCTCTCAGTTGTAGTGGCTGGTGTTGTTGTCTCAGTTGTACTAACAGTTGTGGTCTCAGTTGTAGTGGCTGGTGTTGTTTCAGTTGTACTAACAGTTGTGCTCTCAGTTGTAGTGGCTGGTGTTGTTGTCTCAGTTGTACTAACAGTTGTGCTCTCAGTTGTGGTGGCTAGTGTAGTTGTTTCGGTTGTTGTGACTGGTGTCGTAGTCTCAGTTGTACTAACAGTTGTGCTCTCAGTTGTTGTGGTGGGTGTAGTTGTGTCAGCTGGAAGGAGTGCAATAAAACTGTTTAACGCACAGGTAGTTCCAAGTCAGTTTAATCACTGTTTTATAATAATGTACTGTTTACATTGTTCTCTCTCTCTCTCTCCCTCTTTAATAAATATAAACTGACTCACTACTTTATCTCCGTTTTTATTTCATAGCATGCTGAATGCTAGTTCTAAGGAGCTGTAAGTGACGAAAATAACCATAGTTTGAAAATATTTTTCTCAATACCATCTTTAAGTTTTCATTGCTGTCAAATGATGATTGTATTAGTGGGATACTTCACATGAATTGAACTATTTGCGTCAGGTGTTTTTTTGCCTCCACGTCGTGTAAATAGCCATGGATTTATATATAACATATAAATATATACACATATAATATAAATTATATATAACACACACCACATTTATATTTATATTAGCGGTGTAACGGTAATTAATTTTTTTACGAATTTTTATATGTTTAAATAAATTATATTATAATAAAAACCTTTCTATTTTATTACAAGATAAAAGATGCTGTAAAGTATATGGGGAGCCCCTACTATAATATTAATTGTTACAATGAACAACAGAGCCCAAATTATTAAATTGAGTTGCTATCTATTTTTAGATTATCTACACTCAAATAAAAAACAAACATGTTTTGTAAGTTGCACATAAGGCAGGTTTTGGATTAACTTAAAATCTATAAAGTTATAAAATGTTGTACTCCAATTCATTTTTGAAATAATTGGTTGATGTGCGTTTTAACATTGCTAAGAAAATTCCCGCTCCTCCATGAGAGATACGAGACCGGTGCGTTTCACAGGTGTCGCTCATCGGTAATCACGCCAACGGCCTCGCGCCGTTCTCCCGCGGCCCTCACTTGTCCCGCTCTCTGCAGTAAACCAAATCCCGGACATTTTGGGCGATCTCGAAACACATTTCCGGGCAGACTCATCACGGAGACTCACTAGTTGCCAAGACTTGTTGTTTAACTACTGCGCTGAATGCACTCTGTTACCGGTAGGCGTGGCCTCCTCGGGCAGCGAAGGAAGTGCATTCTGGGAGTTGTTGTCTTTCATCCACATAAGCCAAAAATACATTTTCTGTCTTTTCTCAGTCTAGAAAGCTCCAAATTCAAACATTATTTCACATTTCTTCTACATAAATGATCCATTTTAAATACACATTCATCTTTCCAGAGGTGAAGTATCTTTTTAATGTTAATCAAACAAAAAGGGACAAAACTAAGAGTAGCCTACTTAAAACCTAAGAGTAGCCTACTTACACAAAGCACTGTTTGTATCTGTATCTTGTGTTTATTTGTACTATTAGTTTGTGTTTATAGTTCTTATTTTAGACTTTTTACTTGAGAACTTTTTACTTATATTAGGCAGTTGCTTATTGTTGTGGTTTAAGTTTTTGGTCGTATTTCCCACCATAAGTAATCATGTTATTAAAGCTAGATACGAGATAGCACACCACTAGCCTTTTTTTTAGTAAGATACATAATTAAGCAAGATTTTTGCATTTTGTTTGTTCTATTATTATAGATGACTATTGTGCATCTAACATAATACATAATATGGTAAATGTGGTATCCCAATTATTTAAAAAAAAACATTGAACATTTTTCAAGAAGCTGCTCACTGCAGAGTGGATGGGTGGAGCTTACATCTAGCCAGCAAATTTCTAGAAATTACCACCACAAAATCTGTCATTTTGATTGCAAAAAAATCACACAAAAAAAATCACAAAAGCCTGGAGGGAATGTGCATAAACAAAATGCTTCTCTCGTCATTTCTCTAGTGAACTAACCTGCAGTCAACACTAAATGCCTGAGGTAAATATAATGCTACATGACATATTATTCTCAAGCTGTTTTATTGATATCTTTCCACAGTTGAAACACTGGTTGAGAGATGTAAAACATATCGATCATTGTCTCTTCTTCTTCTTCTGCGCTTTTTACTGGTAGCAAACAGCATTGCATTGCCACGCACCCCCTTCTGGATTGGAATGTGGATCGCATGTGACAATGTTTTCATCTTTCGACTGCATGCACCAAACCGTGACGCCTGTACGTGTACCGTTACAACCCTAATGTGTGTGTGTGTGCCTACGTAATTGTTTATTCGTTTATATATACACAGTAAGCAGGAGACTTTTGCCTTTTATGAGTTGCCAGACCTACCTGCACCGACTATGACAGATCCAGCAGTAATGTTCAGGTCACTCATAATTGTTTCATTCATCATTGCGGTTTGAATCTCACTAGTTGATGGTACAGTTGTTGAGTTGTCTGTAGTGCTGAAAGCTAGTTCTGCATCAGTGATGGTTGACCCAGGTCTGAAATACATTTTAAGAAATAATGAAATACACAATTAATTTTTAATTTGACCACTACATTAATGGTTTGTTGCAGTTTTTTGCGCTCTCTCTCTCTCTCTCTTTGTCTTTTTCTCTCTCTCTCTCTCTCTCTCTCTCTCTGTGTGTGTATGTGTGTGTGAGAGATATTTTAATTTTTAATAACAAACTTTATTCAATCATGATATCAAAAGAATAAATATTACACCAATTTCAAATCCACACAAGTTAAAATAATAACTCCTCCCCCACAACCGTACAAAAAAATAGGATTGTAACACCCCTGTATTTTAAAAGTTTCTATATCATTCATTGCTTTTATAATGCAGACTACAGGTGTGTAGTCTTTCACAAATCAACCCTCAACAAACTATTTGTCTGGTCTTAAAAATGTATAATACAGAAATTTGTCATACAACACTTTTATCATATTAACAAAACCAGAACCAAAACCAAAAGCTTCTAGGATGTCCCATAGGTACTGATGCTCAACTCTTATCAAATGCTTTTTTTGGTCAATAGAGATAAACCCTAAATTTACCCATAAAAGACTTGAAACGCTTAAAATACCCCGTATGAGACAGACATTATCTGTGTTTTACCTACCTGACACACAATACGTCTGATCAAAATGAATGACCTGCCCCATCACTTTTCTCATTCTATTAGACAGAGTCTTAGATAGGACTTTAAGATCAGAACAAAGTTAATTCACAGGTCTCCAGTTCTTGATCTCCTGCTAATCATCCTTTTTAGGTAGCAATGTGATCACCGCTCTCCTACAGCTCAAGGACAAAGAACCATCAGCCAAGCTTTCATTCAGGACTCACCAAGCATAGCCCAAAACTCTTCATAAAACTCAGCTTGGAGTCCATCCATGCCAGGAGTTTTCCACTCTCTATGCCCTTGAGAGCATTCAGAAGCTCATTTTCCAAAAGAGGCCTCTCCAGCTCTGCTATTGAGTCCTCCAAGATATTTGACAGACCTTCATAGAAACCTAGCAGACAACTCTTCAATCTTTCTATATTAACTACTATACAATTTGTCATAGAACGTTACTGCTCGTTTTCTAATATCAGATGTCTTCGTCAATTCCTGCCCATTTTCAGAGCGTGAGGAGTGAATATAGTGAATCTGACTGTTCTTTTTTCAAGACTAAAGAAAAAACTTAAATGGGCATCCAATTGCGTTAAATTCTAAAAGCGAAATCGGACCAGAGCACCCTTTGCTTTAATGCTGAGCAAATCTGAATTTCTCTTTCTCTTGGGTACTTTGAAAAGTGTTTCATCACTAGGAATGTCTGTTGCCATCTCTTCCTCCTCTACAATAGACTCGGCCACATTTGCAACATCAGTTGACACTGTATCCATTTTTTTCTCAACATTTTCTGTATTCCTCCTGCAATTACTATAGATGCTAGATCAGTTTCTTTCTCCCCATTTTCTGTATTTCGCCCTGTTGCATTACTGCCATCATCTTCACTAACAGAATCCTCAGTCACTACTGTTATCACACGCTGTCCAACTCATCTACTCTCTCAGGACACGCACGCTAACGTGTCCTGTTTGCCCACACTCAAAACACGTCATAGTATCAGACGATGCAAACACAATGTTATCAAAGCCATCAATTCTCTGAATTTAAACGATACATTCAGTTCATCCAAATCACTCTTTAGGATCATCTGTAGTTGCCATCTTAAACACACAACATGATTAAGCAAAGGCGATTTACACCCTAGTGGAATCCTTTTCATTTTTGAGACAACTTTTCCATGCCTAGACAATTCCTTAATCAAGAACTCATCTTTAATGAAAGGTGGTACATTCGATAATGCTATCTTTCTTTCCGGCTAAAAGTGTCCTGAAATACTACTCCGCTCTGAACTACATTGTTTACCTTCTCAATGGTGTCAAGGAAGATAACCACAGCACTGTTCATTCGAGAAGCAGATATTATGCTATCAAAACCAACGGCACTACTCACAGCCAAACTACAATCCTCCACACAGCAGTTCATCACAGGCGCGAGTTTAATCCCATGCCTGCGTGAAAGTTGCTCAAACTTTGTTTGGCTTGGACCTGCCATTGCTGAACATTGTTCCTCAAACCACCCACTCTTTAAAACTTTAAAAACTATTGTTAAACTAAAGAAAACCTAAAACATGGACAGTAAAAAAGAAAGAAAGAAATAATACACTCAATCGCACCACGGCACACTCACTCACACATGCCGACTCCACCCACTCACTCACAGCATCCCCTCAGAGAGAGAGAGAGCACTATTAAATATGTTTAATTTACCTGAATCCTAGGACGTTAACTGCTGAAAAGGAAGAAAACTTGTTTTTGAAGACATGTTCAATCTGTAACAAATGATAGACAGTTACAACAAACACTTATAATTTGGTGTAAAAAACAATGTGATTCTCAATGATTGTAATGGTTGCTTTTATATTAACCATGAAATATGTCATTATATGGAATCAGTTACATGGGTTTTAACTCACTGTGTCTTTTACACGCCTTGCCCTGTCAATATAAACTTGAGATGCTGGACTGTTGAGTTCAGAAACAAATGAATCAGAAGACCTGAACTCCAATTTAATTAGCTCCACATTGGCAGGTGTTGTATTTTCATCAGTTGTTGAAGACATTTGAATTGTAGAAGCAGTTGAGAGTCCTTTAAATGTTGTAGATGTTTCTGCTACACTAGTAGGGGATGTTACAGCAGGAGACGATGTGGCTGATGACAGTTCTGTTGTTGTTGGTTCTGGTGCAGCTGTACTAACAGTTGTGCTCTCAGTTGTTGTGACTGGTGTAGTCGTTTCAGTTGTACTAACAGTTGTGCTCTCAGTTGTTGTGACTGGTGTAGTCGTTTCAGTTGTACTAACAGTTGTGCTCTCAGTTGTTGTGGCTGGTGTAGTTGTTTCAGTTGTACTAACAGTTGTGCTCTCAGTTGTTGTGATTGGTGTAGTCGTTTCTGTTGTACTAACAGTTGTCCTCTCAGTTGTTGTGGCTGGTGTAGTCGTTTCAGTTGTACTAACAGTTGTGCTCTCAGTTGTTGTGACTGGTGTAGTTGTTTCAGTTGTAGTAACAGTTGTGCTGTCAGTTGTTGTGGCTGGTGTAGTCGTTTCAGTTGTACTAGCAGTTGTGCTCTCAGTTGTTGTGGCTGGTGTAGTTGCTTCAGTTGTACTAACAGTTGTGCTCTCATTTGTTGTGGCTGGTGTAGTCGTTTCAGTTGTAGTAACAGTTGTGCTGTCAGTTGTTGTGGCTGGTGTAGTCGTTTCAGTTGTAGTAACAGTTGTGCTCTCAGTTGTTGTGACTGGTGTAGTTGTTTCAGTTGTACTAACAGTTGTGCTCTCAGTTGTAGTGGCTGGTGTAGTTGTTTCAGTTGCACTAACAGTTGTGCTCTCAGTTGTTTTGGCTGGTGTAGTCGTGTCAGCTGTACTAACAGTTGTGCTCTCAGTTGTTGTGACTGGTGTAGTTGTTTCAGTTGTACTAACAGTTGTGCTCTCAGTTGTTGTGGCTTGTGTAGTTGTTTCAGTTGTACTAACAGTTGTGCTCTCAGTTGTTGTGGCTGGTGTAGTTGTCTCTGTTGTACTAACAGTTGTGCTCTCAGTTGTTGTGGCTGGTGTAGTTGTCTCTGTTGTACTACCAGTTGTGCTCTCAGTTGTTGTGGCTGGTGTAGTTGTCTCTGTTGTACTAACAGTTGTGCTCTCAGTTGTTGTGGCTGGTGTAGTTGTTTCAGTTGTACTAACAGTTGTGCTCTCAGTTGTTGTGGCTGGTGTAGTTGTCTCTGTTGTACTACCAGTTGTACTCTCAGTTGTTGTGGCTGGTGTAGTTGTCTCTGTTGTACTACCAGTTGTGCTCTCAGTTGTTGTGGCTGGTGTAGTTGTCTCTGTTGTACTACCAGTTGTACTCTCAGTTGTTGTGGCTGGTGTAGTTGTCTCAGTTGCACTAACAGTTGTGCTCTCAGTTGTTGTGGCTGGTGTAGTTGTCTCTGTTGTACTACCAGTTGTGCTCTCAGTTGTTGTGGCTGGTGTAGTTGTTTCAGTTGTACTAACAGTTGTGGTCTCAGTTGTTGTGACTGGTGTAGTTGTTTTAGTTGTACTAACAGTTGTGCTCTCAGTTGTTGTGACTGGTGTAGTTGTTTCAGTTGTACTAACAGTTGTGCTCTCAGTTGTTGTGACTGGTGTAGTCGTGTCAGCTGTACTAACAGTTGTGCTCTCAGTTGTTGTGACTGGTGTAGTCGTTTCAGTTGTACTAGCAGTTGTGCTCTCTGTTGTTGTGGCTGGTGTAGTTGTTTCAGTTGCACTAACAGTTGTGCTCTCAGTTGTTGTGGCTGGTGTAGTTGTCTCTGTTGTACTAACAGTTGTGCTCTCAGTTGTTGTGGCTGGTGTAGTTGTTTCAGTTGTACTAACAGTTGTGCTCTCAGTTGTTGTGGCTGGTGTAGTTGTTTCAGTTGTACTAACAGTTGTGCTCTCAGTTGTTGTGGCTGGTGTAGTTGTCTCTGTTGTACTAACAGTTGTGCTCTCAGTTGTTGTGGCTGGTGTAGTTGTCTCTGTTGTACTAGCAGTTGTGCTCTCAGTTGTTGTGGCTGGTGTAGTTGTCTCTGTTGTACTAACAGTTGTGCTCTCAGTTGTTGTGGCTGGTGTAGTTGTCTCTGTTGTACTACCAGTTGTGCTCTCAGTTGTTGTGGCTGGTGTAGTTGTTTCAGCTGTACTAACAGTTGTGCTCTCAGTTGTTGTGGCTGGTGTAGTTGTTTCAGTTGTACTAACAGTTGTGCTCTCAGTTGTTGTGGCTGGTGTAGTTGCTTCAGTTGTACTAACAGTTGTGCTCTCAGTTGTTGTGGCTGGTGTAGTTTTCTCTGTTGTACTAACAGTTGTGCTCTCAGTAGATGTGGCTGGTGTAGTCGTTTCAGTTGTAGTAACAGTTGTGCTGTCAGTTGTTGTGGCTGGTGTAGTTGTTTCAGTTGTAGTAACAGTTGTGCTGTCAGTTGTTGTGGCTGGTGTAGTCGTTTCAGTTGTACTAGCAGTTGTGCTCTCAGTTGTTGTGGCTGGTGTAGTTGCTTCAGTTGTACTAACAGTTGTGCTCTCATTTGTTGTGGCTGGTGTAGTCGTTTCAGTTGTAGTAACAGTTGTGCTGTCAGTTGTTGTGGCTGGTGTAGTCGTTTCAGTTGTAGTAACAGTTGTGCTGTCAGTTGTTGTGGCTGGTGTAGTCGTGTCAGCTGTACTAACAGTTGTGCTCTCAGTTGTTGTGACTGGTGTAGTTGTTTCAGTTGTACTAACAGTTGTGCTCTCAGTTGTAGTGGCTGGTGTAGTTGTTTCAGTTGCACTAACAGTTGTGCTCTCAGTTGTTTTGGCTGGTGTAGTCGTGTCAGCTGTACTAACAGTTGTGCTCTCAGTTGTTGTGACTGGTGTAGTTGTTTCAGTTGTACTAACAGTTGTGCTCTCAGTTGTTGTGGCTTGTGTAGTTGTTTCAGTTGTACTAACAGTTGTGCTCTCAGTTGTTGTGGCTGGTGTAGTTGTCTCTGTTGTACTAACAGTTGTGCTCTCAGTTGTTGTGGCTGGTGTAGTTGTCTCTGTTGTACTACCAGTTGTGCTCTCAGTTGTTGTGGCTGGTGTAGTTGTCTCTGTTGTACTAACAGTTGTGCTCTCAGTTGTTGTGGCTGGTGTAGTTGTTTCAGTTGTACTAACAGTTGTGCTCTCAGTTGTTGTGGCTGGTGTAGTTGTCTCTGTTGTACTACCAGTTGTACTCTCAGTTGTTGTGGCTGGTGTAGTTGTCTCTGTTGTACTACCAGTTGTGCTCTCAGTTGTTGTGGCTGGTGTAGTTGTCTCTGTTGTACTACCAGTTGTACTCTCAGTTGTTGTGGCTGGTGTAGTTGTCTCAGTTGCACTAACAGTTGTGCTCTCAGTTGTTGTGGCTGGTGTAGTTGTCTCTGTTGTACTACCAGTTGTGCTCTCAGTTGTTGTGGCTGGTGTAGTTGTTTCAGTTGTACTAACAGTTGTGGTCTCAGTTGTTGTGACTGGTGTAGTTGTTTTAGTTGTACTAACAGTTGTGCTCTCAGTTGTTGTGACTGGTGTAGTTGTTTCAGTTGTACTAACAGTTGTGCTCTCAGTTGTTGTGACTGGTGTAGTCGTGTCAGCTGTACTAACAGTTGTGCTCTCAGTTGTTGTGACTGGTGTAGTCGTTTCAGTTGTACTAGCAGTTGTGCTCTCTGTTGTTGTGGCTGGTGTAGTTGTTTCAGTTGCACTAACAGTTGTGCTCTCAGTTGTTGTGGCTGGTGTAGTTGTCTCTGTTGTACTAACAGTTGTGCTCTCAGTTGTTGTGGCTGGTGTAGTTGTTTCAGTTGTACTAACAGTTGTGCTCTCAGTTGTTGTGGCTGGTGTAGTTGTTTCAGTTGTACTAACAGTTGTGCTCTCAGTTGTTGTGGCTGGTGTAGTTGTCTCTGTTGTACTAACAGTTGTGCTCTCAGTTGTTGTGGCTGGTGTAGTTGTCTCTGTTGTACTAGCAGTTGTGCTCTCAGTTGTTGTGGCTGGTGTAGTTGTCTCTGTTGTACTAACAGTTGTGCTCTCAGTTGTTGTGGCTGGTGTAGTTGTCTCTGTTGTACTACCAGTTGTGCTCTCAGTTGTTGTGGCTGGTGTAGTTGTTTCAGCTGTACTAACAGTTGTGCTCTCAGTTGTTGTGGCTGGTGTAGTTGTTTCAGTTGTACTAACAGTTGTGCTCTCAGTTGTTGTGGCTGGTGTAGTTGTCTCTGTTGTACTAACAGTTGTGCTCTCAGTTGTTGTGGCTGGTGTAGTTGTCTCTGTTGTACTACCAGTTGTGCTCTCAGTTGTTGTGGCTGGTGTAGTTGTTTCAGTTGTACTAACAGTTGTGCTCTCAGTTGTTGTGGCTGGTGTAGTTGTCTCTGTTGTACTACCAGTTGTGCTCTCAGTTGTTGTGGCTGGTGTAGTTGTCTCTGTTGTACTACCAGTTGTGCTCTCAGTTGTTGTGGCTGGTGTAGTTGTCTCTGTTGTACTACCAGTTGTGCTCTCAGTTGTTGTGGCTGGTGTAGTTGTTTCAGTTGTACTAACAGTTGTGCTCTCAGTTGTTGTGACTGGTGTAGTTGTACTAGCAGTTGTGCTCTCAGTTGTTGTGGCTGTTGTAGTCGTTTCAGTTGTAGTAACAGTTGTGCTCTCAGTTGTTGTGACTGGTGTAGTTGTTTCAGTTGTACTAACAGTTGTGCTCTCAGTTGTTGTGGCTGGTGTAGTCGTTTCAGTTGTACTAACAGTTGTGCTCTCAGTTGTTGTGGCTGGTGTAGTCGTTTCAGTTGTACTAACAGTTGTGCTCTCAGTTGTTGTGACTGGTGTAGTTGTTTCAGTTGTACTAACAGTTGTGCTCTCAGTTGTTGTGGCTGGTGTAGTCGTTTCAGTTGTACTAACAGTTGTGCTCTCAGTTGTTGTGGCTGGTGTAGTCGTTTCAGTTGTACTAGCAGTTGTGCTCTCAGTTGTTGTGGCTGGTGTAGTCGTTTCAGTTGTAGTAACAGTTGTGCTCTCAGTTGTTGTGGCTGGTGTAGTTGTTTCAGTTGTACTAACAGTTGTGCTCTCAGTTGTTGTGACTGGTGTAGTTGTTTCAGTTGTACTAACAGTTGTGCTCTCAGTTGTTGTGGCTGGTGTAGTTGTTTCAGCTGTACTAACAGTTGTGCTCTCAGTTGTTGTGGCTGGTGTAGTTGTTTCAGTTGTACTAACAGTTGTGCTCTCAGTTGTTGTGGCTGGTGTAGTTGTCTCTGTTGTACTACCAGTTGTGCTCTCAGTTGTTGTGGCTGGTGTAGTTGTTTCAGTTGTACTAACAGTTGTGCTCTCAGTTGTTGTGGCTGGTGTAGTTGTCTCTGTTGTACTACCAGTTGTGCTCTCAGTTGTTGTGACTGGTGTAGTTGTACTAGCAGTTGTGCTCTCAGTTGTTGTGGCTGGTGTAGTCGTTTCAGTTGTAGTAACAGTTGTGCTCTCAGTTGTTGTGGCTGGTGTAGTCGTTTCAGTTGTACTAACAGTTGTGCTCTCAGTTGTTGTGGCTGGTGTAGTCGTTTCAGTTGTAGTAACAGTTGTGCTCTCAGTTGTTGTGACTGGTGTAGTTGTTTCAGTTGTACTAACAGTTGTGCTCTCAGTTGTTGTGGCTGGTGTAGTTGTTTCAGTTGTACTAACAGTTGTGCTCTCAGTTGTTGTGGCTGGTGTAGTTGTCTCTGTTGTACTACCAGTTGTGCTCTCAGTTGTTGTGGCTGGTGTAGTTGTTTCAGTTGTACTAACAGTTGTGCTCTCAGTTGTTGTGGCTGGTGTAGTTGGTTTAGTTGTACTAACAGTTGTGCTCTCAGTTGTTGTGGCTGGTGTAGTTGTTTCAGTTGTACTAACAGTTGTGCTCTCAGTTGTTGTGGCTGGTGTAGTCGTTTCAGTTGTACTAACAGTTGTGCTCTCAGTTGTTGTGACTGGTGTAGTCGTTTCAGTTGTACTAGCAGTTGTGCTCTCAGTTGTTGTGACTGGTGTAGTCGTTTCAGTTGTACTAGCAGTTGTGCTCTCAGTTGTTGTGACTGGTGTAGTTGTTTCAGTTGTACTAACAGTTGTGCTCTCAGTTGTTGTGACTGGTGTAGTCGTTTCAGTTGTACTAACAGTTGTGCTCTCAGTTGTTGTGACTGGTGTAGTCGTTTCAGTTGTACTAACAGTTGTGCTCTCAGTTGTTGTGACTGGTGTAGTCGTTTCAGTTGTACTAGCAGTTGTGCTCTCAGTTGTTGTGACTGGTGTAGTCGTTTCAGTTTTACTAGCAGTTGTGCTCTCAGTTGTTGTGACTGGTGTAGTCGTTTCAGTTGTACTAGCAGTTGTGCTCTCAGTTGTTGTGGCTGGTGTAGTCGTTTCAGTTGTACTAACAGTTGTGCTCTCAGTTGTTGTGGCTGGTGTAGTCGTTTCAGTTGTACTAACAGTTGTGCTCTCAGTTGTTGTGGCTGGTGTAGTCGTTTCAGTTGTACTAGCAGTTGTGCTCTCAGTTGTTGTGGCTGGTGTAGTCGTTTCAGTTGTAGTAACAGTTGTGCTGTCAGTTGTTGTGACTGGTGTAGTCGTTTCAGTTGTACTAGCAGTTGTGCTCTCAGTTGTTGTGGCTGGTGTAGTCGTTTCAGTTGTAGTAACAGTTGTGCTGTCAGTTGTTGTGACTGGTGTAGTCGTTTCAGTTGTACTAACAGTTGTGCTCTCAGTTGTTGTGACTGGTGTAGTCGTTTCAGTTGTACTAACAGTTGTGCTCTCAGTTGTTGTGGCTGGTGTAGTTGTCTCTGTTGTACTAACAGTTGTGCTCTCAGTTGTTGTGGCTGGTGTAGTTGTCTCTGTTGTACTACCAGTTGTGCTCTCAGTTGTTGTGGCTGGTGTAGTTGTTTCAGTTGTACTAACAGTTGTGCTCTCAGTTGTTGTGGCTGGTGTAGTTGTCTCTGTTGTACTACCAGTTGTGCTCTCAGTTGTTGTGGCTGGTGTAGTTGTTTCAGTTGTACTAACAGTTGTGCTGTCAGTTGTTGTGACTGGTGTAGTTGTTTCAGTTGTACTAACAGTTGTGCTCTCAGTTGTTGTGGCTGGTGTAGTTGTCTCTGTTGTACTAACAGTTGTGCTCTCAGTTGTTGTGGCTGGTGTAGTTGTCTCTGTTGTACTACCAGTTGTGCTCTCAGTTGTTGTGGCTGGTGTAGTTGTTTCAGTTGTACTAACAGTTGTGCTCTCAGTTGTTGTGACTGGTGTAGTCGTTTCAGTTGTACTAACAGTTGTGCTCTCAGTTGTTGTGACTGGTGTAGTCGTTTCAGTTGTACTAGCAGTTGTGCTCTCAGTTGTTGTGACTGGTGTAGTCGTTTCAGTTGTACTAGCAGTTGTGCTCTCAGTTGTTGTGACTGGTGTAGTCGTTTCAGTTGTACTAACAGTTGTGCTCTCAGTTGTTGTGACTGGTGTAGTCGTTTCAGTTGTACTAACAGTTGTGCTCTCAGTTGTTGTGACTGGTGTAGTTGTCTCTGTTGTACTAACAGTTGTGCTCTCAGTTGTTGTGACTGGTGTAGTTGTTTCAGTTGTACTAACAGTTGTGCTTTCAGTGTTTGTGGTGGGTGTAGTTGTGTCAGCTGGAAGGAGTGCAATAAAACTGTTTAATGCACAGGTAGTTCCAAGTCAGTTTAATCACTGTTTAATAATAATGCACTGTTTACATTGAAGCATACACGTATTCGTCACTCAAAGATCACGATTCACACACACAGAAACATTTAGGAGCTCGGAAACTTTTCATTAATGCTGCCCTGTGACTTTCATGAATAAAATAGTTTTACCACTGAATTGCTCTATTATAGTTCAACTTCTCAGCAATGAGGATATAACATAGTTTTTAGTAATTAAACTCCCTTATTTGAGAGACTCAGATAAAGGTATGCATCTCTCTCTCTCTCTCGCTCTCTCTCTCTTTCTCTCTAACTGTGCATTCACACCAGACACGAATAGCGCGTCAAATTCGCGCCTTCCGCATCTAGCTATATGCTTGAACACTTTGAATCCATTCACGCGGCAAGAGCGAAATTGATGCGTGTAAACACAAAAGTTTGAAGCGAAATTTACGCTCGTCATGCGCGTCAGAATCGAAGCCCGTTGGCGGCCATCTTTTTATGTTGATCGAGCATTCTTCGAGAGAGTCACCGCTCTATTTTTGCTTTGGAGAGCTAGAACAGCGACTTGGGGATCATCGTCACGATATTTGTCGGAGGCGAACCGTTTGGCTAATTTCACCATTTGCTCGCTCCAGGAGCTGCGCTTGGATGACGGTACTTCCGCCTGTCCCACGCCCAGTTTGATGACCTGTTGTCCCGCATCGGAGCGAGCGAGTATCACCCTCGCCCTCATCCATCTAATCTATCTCTCATTTATTTTTGTTTTGATGATAAATAGAGCCAGCCTCCAAAAGTTATTAACCTGTCCTGTGATTTTTTTCTTTTTCTTTTTTTTTTCTTCTCTCTCACGTCCAGAAACGAACTTATGCACATGTATGTTGGTTGTCTTTACATTATAATAATATTTCATATAATCTAGATATGGAATAAATAACATTTAATACAAAATCAACATGTCTCGTATAATGAAATAAAGTTTTAACTGATAAAATATTTGCTTTGTTGTGCATTAGAACCACACTAGGCATTTAGTCATATTACAAAATAATTTATTGGAGCATTCAGATACTTCACCGCGTGAGCAAGCAGCAGGCTCCTTAATTGGTTAACGCGGCGCGAATTGACACGAAAGTTAAAATTTTTCAACTCAGGCTGCAGGCGCAAATTTGCGTCAAACACGCAATGTGTGCACAAATAGCACTAACTAAATAATTCGCGCTTAACGCGGCAGACGCTCAATTCGCGCCATTCGCATGGACTTGACATGCGAATGAGGCGTATTAGCGTCTACCGCGCCATGCTCTACGCCTCATTCGCACCGCAGGAATTTTTATGTGTGTAACGCGTCTTTGCATTGACTTAACATTGAAATCACTCGCACCTGACGCACTATTCGTGTCCGGTGTGAACGCACCATATTAAATATAATCTTACTCACTACGTTATCTCTGTTTTTAATTCAAAGTGTGCTGAATGCTATTTCTGTAACTGACAAAAATAACCATAATTTGAAAATATTTTTCTGCGACAATCAAAAACAGCTTTAAAGAGATACTTCACATCTGGAAAGATGAATGTGTATATAAAATGGGCCATTTATGTAGAAGGAATGTGAAATTATATTTGAGTTTGTAGCTTTCTAGACTGAGAAGAGCCAGAAAAATGTTTTTTCGGCTTATGTGGATGAAAGACAACAACTACCAGAATGCACTTGCTTCGCCGTCCTAGGAGACCACGCTACCGGTAACAGAGCGCAGTAGTTAAACAACAAGTCTAGGCTACTAGTGAGTCTCCGTGATGAGTCTGCCCGAAAATGTGTTTCGAGATCACCCAAAATGTCCGGGATTCGGCTTTTGCATTCTACAGTCGCCATTCATTATGTTTACTGTGGCGAGCGGGACGAGTGAGGGCCGCAGGAGAACGGCGCGAGGCCGGTGGCGTGATTACCGAGGCGTGACACCTGTGAGACGCACCGGTCTCGTATCTCTCACAGAGGTGTGGGAATTTTCTTAGCAATGTTGAAACGCACATCAACTGATCACTTGTTTAGCGTTCATGCAAACACTACATTCAGATTCACCAATGGAATGAATTCAGTTAGATTGAAACAAAAGGTGTGCATGTAAACAATGAATGGCGACCGTAGAACGCAAAAGCTGAATCCCGGACATTTTGGGCGATCTCCAAATCCCAGACGCATCATGGAGACTCACTAGTAGCCTAGACTTGTTGTTTAACTACTGCGCTCTGTTACCGATAGGTGTGGCCTCCTAGGGCAGTAAAGCAAGTGCATTCTGGGAGTTGTTGATCCACATGATCCAAAAATACATTTTCGGCTTTTCTCAGTCTAGAAAGCTCCAAATTCAAACGTTATTTCACATTTCTTCTATATAAATGACCCATTTTAAATACACATTCATCTTTCCAGAAGTGAAGTATCCCTTTAATGTTAATCAAACAGCAACAAGAAGGGACAAAACAAACAGTAGCCTACATAAACATAAAGCACTGTTTGTATCTGTATATTTGTTGTGTTTGTTAACAGTTTTATTTTAGACTGTTTACTTGATTACTTAATGACTTGAGAACTTTTTACTTATATTAGGCAGTTGATTATTGCTGTGGTTTACTTGTAAGTTTTTGGTCGTATTTCCCACCATAAGTAATCATGTTATTAAAGCTAGATACGAGATAGCACACCACAACACCACTAGCCTTTTTCTTTTTTTTTGTTTTTGTAAGAGACCAAAATAAGCAAGATTTTTGCATTTTGTTTGTTCTATTATTTTGGATGACTATTGTGCATCTAACATAATACATAATATGGTAAATGTGGTATCCCAATTATTTAAAAAAAAACATTTCACATTTTTCAAGAAGCTGCTCACTGCAGAGTGGATGGGTGGAGCTTACATCTAGCCAGCAAATTTCTAGAAATTACCACCACAAAATCCATCATTTTGATCGCAAAAAAATCACAAAAAATTATCACGAAAGCCTGGAGGGAATGTGCATAAACAAAATGCTTCTCCTAATTTCTCTAGTGAACTAACCTGCAGTCAACACTAAATGCCTGAGGTAAATATAATGCTACATGAAATATTATTCTCAAGCTGGTTTATTGATATCTTTCCACAGTTGAAACACTGGTTGAGAGATGTAAAACATATAGTTTATTGTCTCTTCTTCCTCTTCTTCTTCTTCTACGCTTTTTACTGGTAGCAAACAGCATTGCATTGCCACGCACCCCCTTCTGGATTGGAATGTGGATCGCATTTGACAATATATTCATCTTTCGACTGCATGCACCAAACCGTGACGCCTGTACGTGTACCGTTACAACCCTAATGTGTGTGTGTGTGTGCCTACGTAATTGTTTATTCGTTTATATATACACAGTAAGCAGGAGACTTTTGCCTTTTATGAGTTGCCAGACCTACCTGCACTGACTATGACAGATCCAGCAGTAATGTTCAGGGCACTGATAATTGTTTCATTCATCATTGCGGTTTGAATCTCACTAGTTGATGGTACAGTTGTTGAGTTGTCTGTAGTGCTGAAAGCTAGTTCTGCATCAGTGATGGTTGACCCAGGTCTGAAATACATTTTAAGAAATAATGAGAAACACAAATTTTTTTTTAATATAACCACTACAGTAATGGTTTGTTGCAGTTTTTTGCTCTCTCTCTCTCTCTCTCTCTCTCTCTCTCTCTCACACACACACACACACACACAAACACACAGAAAGAGATTTAGTTTTTTAATAACAAACTTTATTCATTCATGACCCAAGTTTTTCCATTGATCTTGACTAGTGATGTCCCGTGAGACACTGAAAGTATACTGTTGGCAGTACTTTCACTTCAACCTTTCCCATAGTCCCATCACTGACGTACATTTGTAAAACATGGTTTTCTTATTTTAAAATCGTTCCAGAAAGAAACAAAAACATCACATCACTTAACAGGTAACTGTTAAAATGCCAATATGCACTCTTTGGCTTAATAATTGTTATTAACCCATTACATGTGACTACTAGACAATGATCAGAAAAAACAGTTGGTGTAATAAAACAACTTTTCACAACATTAAAATGATGCTTAAACAATAAAACCCATCCAATCTGGCTAAAGAAATGAATTTTTCTCTATTATATACCCATGTGTACTGTCTTACATTATTATTTAGATCCCCTCATAGATCACATAGCAATGGGTCCCAATCAGTTCATTTAAAGCACGACTTGAAAGCAACATGAGGTTCCATATGGTTTCTATAGTTCCCTGTACAATTAAAGTCCCCACCCAAAAACAGAAAATCAGCTGCAATTCTATAGAATTGTATTTATATTTTCGAGATATGGTACTCTTTCGTTACCATTTGCTTGAGCATAAAAATGAATAAAAACAGCCTTGAATTTTTCAAACTGAGCCCTTAAAAATATTAGTCTTACAGATATCACGTTTAACCTAACATGAGATAGGTAAGAAATTCTTAGCTAAACGGACAGCCACACCTCCTTCACCCTCCCAATCTTTTTTCCAGTCAATTTCATTAATACAGTCACTTTGTCTCTTGGACAAACATTACATCAATATCATTTTGTCTGATAAGCTCAAACAGCATATCTCTTTATGTATATCTCGGGCTCCATTCAAATTATGGTGGCTCACCTTCATCACACTAATTAAAATAAATAGTAGGAGGAGACATAAACCAAACAAAAACATGAAAAAACAGCGTTTATGTGGTTTTGAAAGCCATCTTCAGTTTGTACTTCTAATTTCAGTTTGGAAACAAACTGTATTTCTTGAACTGTAAACTGTTCCCCTCCTTCACTTCTCATTTGCATTGTCACTGAATTAATAAACAATCTGCATGTCAAACTGGACATTTTTCTTTTTTTTTGTTCTTTGAAGGAATTACTTTAGTTTGTCAAAGTTGTAATCACTGCGTTAACTTCGTCCTGTCCTACTGTCCACTACTTCACCATCAGAATCATCAATCATACTGCCTTCAGTCTCATCAAGTTTTTCAGATTCTGTTTTTGTCTGCTTATTTTAGCTGTTTCCGTACTCTCCCTATTTCTCTTTCTCTTACTTTGAAAAGTGTTTCATCACTAGAAATGTCTGTTGCCATCTTTTCCTCCTCTACAATAAACTCATCCACATTAGCAACATCAGTAGACACTGATTTTCTCTACATTTTCTGTATTCCTCCTGCAATAACCATCAGTTTCTTTCTAACGATTTTCTGTATTTCGCCCTGTTGCATTACTGCCATCATCTTCACTAACAGAATCCTCAGTCACTACTGTTATCACACGCTGTTCTCTCTCAGGGCACGCACGTCTAACGTGTCCTGTTTGCCCACACTCAAAACACGTCATAGTATCAGACGATACAAATGCAACGTAATCAAAGCCATCAATTCCCTGAATTTAAACGATACATTCAGTTCATCTAAATCACTCTTTAGGACATTATGTAGTTGCCATCTAAAACACACAACATGATTAAGCAAAGCCAATTTACACCCTAGTGGAATTCTTTTCCTTTTTGAGACAACAGACAAACTACAATCCTCCACACAGCAATTCATCACAGGTGCGAGCTTAATCCCATGCCTGTGTGAAAGTTGCTCAAACTTTGTTTGGCTTGGACCTGCCATTGCTGATCATTGTTCCTCAAACCACCCACTCTTTAAAACTTAAAAAGTAAAAAAGAAAGAAAGAAATAATAGACTCAATCGCACCATGACACACTCACAGACGCCGACTCCGCCCACTCACTCACAGAGAGAGAGAGAGAGAGAGAGAGAGCACTATTAAATATGTTTAATTTACCTGAATCCTAGGACGTTAACTGCTGAGAATGAAGGAAACTTGTTTTTGAAGACAGGTTCAATCTGTAACAAATGATAGACAGTTACAACAAACACTAATAATTTGGTGTAAAAAACAATGTGATTCTCAATGATTGTAATGGTTACTTTTATATTAACCATGAAATATGTCATTATATGGAATCAGTTACATGGGTTTTAACTCACTGTGTCTTTTAAATGCCTTGCCCTGTCAATATAAACTTGAGATGCTGTATTGTTGAGTTCAGAAACAAATGGATCAGAAGACCTGAACTCCAATTTAAATAGCTCCACATTGGCAGGTACTGTTGTTGTTGGTTCTGGTGCAGCTGTACTAACAGTTGTTCTCTCAGTTGTTGTGACTGGTGTAGTTGTTTCAGCTGTACTAACAGTTGTGCTCTCAGTTGTTGTGGCTGGTGTAGTTGTTTCGGTTGTACTAACAGTTGTGCTCTCAGTTGTTGTGGCTGGTGTAGTTGTTTCGGTTGTACTAACAGTTGTACTTTCAGTTGTTGTGGCTGGTGTAGTTGTTTCGGTTGTACTAACAGTTGTACTTTCAGTTGTTGTGGCTGGTGTAGTTGTTTCGGTTGTACTAACAGTTGTACTTTCAGTTGTTGTGGCTGGTGTAGTTGTTTCAGTTGTACTAACAGTTGTGCTCTCAGTTGTTGTGGCTGGTGTAGTTGTTTCGGTTGTACTAACAGTTGTGCTCTCAGTTGTTGTGGCTGGTGTAGTTGTTTCGGTTGTACTAACAGTTGTACTTTCAGTTGTTGTGGCTGGTGTAGTTGTTTCGGTTGTACTAACAGTTGTGCTCTCAGTTGTTGTGGCTGGTGTAGTTGTTTCGGTTGTACTAACAGCTGTGCTCTCAGTTGATGTGGCTGGTGTCGTTGTTTCAGTTGTACTAACAGTTGTGCTCTCAGTTGTTGTGGCTGGTGTAGTTGTTCCGGTTGTACTAACAGTTGTGCTCTCAGTTGATGTGGCTGGTGTAGTTGTTTCAGTTGTACTAACTGTTGTTGTGGCTGGTGTCGTTGTTTCAGTTGTACTAACAGTTGTGCTCTCAGTTGTTGTGGCTGGTGTAGTTGTTTCAGTTGTACTAACAGTTGTGCTCTCAGTTGTTATGACTGGTGTAGTTGTTTCAGTTGTACTAACAGTTGTGCTCTCAGTTGTTGTGGCTGGTGTAGTTGTTTCGGTTGTACTAACAGTTGTGCTCTCAGTTGTTGTGGCTGGTGTAGTTGTTTCGGTTGTACTAACAGTTGTACTTTCAGTTGTTGTGGCTGGTGTAGTTGTTTCGGTTGTACTAACAGTTGTGCTCTCAGTTGTTGTGGCTGGTGTAGTTGTTTCGGTTGTACTAACAGCTGTGCTCTCAGTTGATGTGGCTGGTGTCGTTGTTTCAGTTGTACTATCAGTTGTGCTCTCAGTTGTTGTGGCTGGTGTAGTTGTTCCGGTTGTACTAACAGTTGTGCTCTCAGTTGTTGTGGCTGGTGTAGTTGTTTCAGTTGTATTAACAGTTGTGCTCTCAGTTGTTATGACTGGTGTAGTTGTTTCAGTTGTACTAACAGTTGTGCTCTCAGTTGTTGTGGCTGGTGTAGTTGTTTCGGTTGTACTAACAGTTGTACTTTCAGTTGTTGTGGCTGGTGTAGTTGTTTCGGTTGTACTAACAGTTGTGCTCTCAATTGTGGCTGGTGTAGTTGTTTCAGTTGTACTAACAGTTGTGCTCTCAGTTGTTGTGGCTGGTGTAGTTGTTTCAGTTGTACTAACTGTTGTTGTGGCTGGTGTCGTTGTTTCAGTTGTACTAACAGTTGTGCTCTCAGTTGTTGTGCCTGGTGTAGTTGTTTCAGTTGTACTAACAGTTGTGCTCTCAGTTGTTATGACTGGTGTAGTTGTTTCAGTTGTACTAACAGTTGTGCTCTCAGTTGTTGTGGCTGGTTTAGTTGTTTCGATTGTACTAACAGCTGTGCTCTCAGTTGATGTGGCTGGTGTCGTTGTTTCAGTTGTACTAACAGTTGTGCTCTCAGTTGTTGTGGCTGGTTTAGTTGTTTCAGTTGTACTAACAGTTGTGCTCTCAGTTGTTGTGGCTGGTGTAGTTGTTTCAGTTGTACTAACTGTTGTTGTGGCTGGTGTCGTTGTTTCAGTTGTACTAACAGTTGTGCTCTCAGTTGTTGTGGCTGGTGTAGTTGTTTCAGTTGTACTAACAGTTGTGCTCTCAGTTGTTGTGGCTGGTGTAGTTGTTTCGGTTGTACTAACAGTTGTGCTCTCAGTTGATGTGGCTGGTGTAGTTGTTTCAGTTGTACTAACTGTTGTTGTGGCTGGTGTCGTTGTTTCAGTTGTACTGACAGTTGTGCTCTCAGTTGTTGTGGCTGGTGTAGTTGTTTCAGTTGTACTAACAGTTGTTATGACTGGTGTAGTTGTTTCAGTTGTACTAACAGTTGTGGTCTCAGTTGTTGTGGCTGGTGTAGTTGTTTCAGTTGTACTAACAGTTGTGTTCTCAGTTGTTGTGGCTGGTGTTGTTGTTTCGGTTGTACTAACAGTTGTGCTCTCAGTTGTTGTGGCTGGTGTAGTTGTTTCAGTTGTACTAACAGTTGTGCTCTCAGTTGTTATGACTGGTGTAGTTGTTTCAGTTGTACTAACAGTTGTGCTCTCAGTAGATGTGGCTGGTGTAGTTGTCTCTGTTGTACTAACAGTTGTGCTCTCAGTAGATGTGGCTGGTGTAGTTGTTTCGGTTGTACTAACAGTTGTGCTCTCAGTTGATGTGGCTGGTGTAGTTGTTTCGGTTGTACTAACAGTTGTGCTCTCAGTTGATGTGGCTGGTGTAGTTGTTTCAGTTGTACTAACAGTTGTGCTCTCAGTTGTTATGACTGGTGTAGTTGTTTCAGTTGTACTAACAGTTGTGCTCTCGGTTGATATGGCTGGTGTAGTTGTTTCAGTTGTACTAACAGTTGTGCTCTCAGTTGTTGTGGCTGGTGTAGTTGTTTCAGTTGTACTTACAGTTGTGTTCTCAGTTGTTGTGGCTGGTGTAGTTGTTTCGGTTGTACTAACAGTTGTGCTCTCAGTAGATGTGGCTGGTGTAGTTTTCTCTGTTGTACCAACAGTTGTGCTCTCAGTTGTTATGACTGGTGTACTTGTTTCAGTTGTACTAACAGTTGTGGTCTCAGTTGTTGTGGCTGGTGTAGTTGTTTCAGTTGTACTAACAGTTGTGCTCTCAGTTGTTATGACTGGTGTAGTTGTTTCAGTTGTACTAACAGTTGTGCTCTCGGTTGATATGGCTGGTGTAGTTGTTTCAGTTGTACTAACAGTTGTGCTCTCAGTTGTTGTGGCTGGTGTAGTTGTTTCAGTTGTACTTACAGTTGTGTTCTCAGTTGTTGTGGCTGGTGTAGTTGTTTCAGTTGTACTTACAGTTGTGTTCTCAGTTGTTGTGGCTGGTGTAGTTGTTTCGGTTGTACTAACAGTTGTGCTCTCAGTTGTTGTGGCTGGTGTAGTTGTCTCTGTTGTACTAACAGTTGTGCTCTCAGTTGATGTGGCTGGTGTAGTTATTTCAGTTGTACTAACAGTTGTGCTCTCAGTTGATGTGGCTGGTGTAGTTGTCTCTGTTGTACTAACAGTTGTGCTCTCAGTAGATGTGGCTGGTGTAGTTGTTTCGGTTGTACTAACAGTTGTGCTCTCAGTAGATGTGGCTGGTGTAGTTGTTTCAGTTGTACTAACAGTTGTGCTCTCAGTTGATGTGGCTGGTGTAGTTTTCTCTGTTGTACTAACAGTTGTGCTCTCAGTTGATGTGGCTGGTGTAGTTGTCTCTGTTGTACTAACAGTTGTGCTCTCAGTTGATGTGGCTGGTGTAGTTATTTCAGTTGTACTAACAGTTGTGCTCTCAGTAGATGTGGCTGGTGTAGTTGTTTCGGTTGTACTAACAGTTGTGCTCTCAGTAGATGTGGCTGGTGTAGTTGTTTCAGTTGTACTAACAGTTGTGCTCTCAGTAGATGTGGCTGGTGTAGTTGTCTCAGTTGTACTAACAGTTGTGCTCTCAGTTGATGTGGCTGGTGTAGTTATTTCAGTTGTACTAACAGTTGTGCTCTCAGTAGATGTGGCTGGTGTAGTTGTTTCAGTTGTACTAACAGTTGTGCTCTCAGTTGATGTGGCTGGTGTAGTTTTCTCTGTTGTACTAACAGTTGTGCTCTCAGTTGATGTGGCTGGTGTAGTTGTTTCGGTTGTACTAACAGTTGTGCTCTCAGTTGATGTGGCTGGTGTAGTTGTTTCGGTTGTACTAACAGTTGTGCTCTCAGTAGATGTGGCTGGTGTAGTTGTGTCAGTTGTGCTCTCAGTTGTTGTGGCTGGTGTAGTTGTCTCTGTTGTACTAACAGTTGTGCTCTCAGTTGATGTGGCTGGTGTAGTTGTTTCGGTTGTACTAACAGTTGTGCTCTCAGTTGTTGTGGCTGGTGTAGTTTTCTCTGTTGTACTAACAGTTGTGCTCTCAGTAGATGTGGCTGGTGTAGTTGTCTCTGTTGTACTAACAGTTGTGCTCTCAGTTGATGTGGCTGGTGTAGTTATTTCAGTTGTACTAACAGTTGTGCTCTCAGTAGATGTGGCTGGTGTAGTTGTTTCGGTTGTACTAACAGTTGTGCTCTCAGTAGATGTGGCTGGTGTAGTTGTTTCAGTTGTACTAACAGTTGTGCTCTCAGTAGATGTGGCTGGTGTAGTTGTCTCAGTTGTACTAACAGTTGTGCTCTCAGTTGATGTGGCTGGTGTAGTTATTTCAGTTGTACTAACAGTTGTGCTCTCAGTAGATGTGGCTGGTGTAGTTGTTTCAGTTGTACTAACAGTTGTGCTCTCAGTTGATGTGGCTGGTGTAGTTTTCTCTGTTGTACTAACAGTTGTGCTCTCAGTTGATGTGGCTGGTGTAGTTGTCTCTGTTGTACTAACAGTTGTGCTCTCAGTTGATGTGGCTGGTGTAGTTGTTTCGGTTGTACTAACAGTTGTGCTCTCAGTTGATGTGGCTGGTGTAGTTGTTTCGGTTGTACTAACAGTTGTGCTCTCAGTAGATGTGGCTGGTGTAGTTTTCTCTGTTGTACTAACAGTTGTGCTCTCAGTAGATGTGGCTGGTGTAGTTGTCTCTGTTGTACTAACAGTTGTGCTCTCAGTAGATGTGGCTGGTGTAGTTGTTTCGGTTGTACTAACAATTGTGCTCTCAGTTGATGTGGCTGGTGTAGTTGTTTCAGTTGTACTAACAGTTGTGCTCTCAGTAGATGTGGCTGGTGTAGTTGTCTCTGTTGTACTAACAGTTGTGCTCTCAGTTGTTGTGGCTGGTGTAGTTGTCTCTGTTGTACTAACAGTTGTGCTCTCAGTTGATGTGGCTGGTGTAGTTGTTTCGGTTGTACTAACAGTTGTGCTCTCAGTTGTTGTGGCTGGTGTAGTTGTCTCTGTTGTACTAACAGTTGTGCTCTCAGTTGTTGTGGCTGGTGTAGTTTTCTCTGTTGTACTAACAGTTGTGCTCTCAGTAGATGTGGCTGGTGTAGTTGTCTCTGTTGTACTAACAGTTGTGCTCTCAGTAGATGTGGCTGGTGTAGTTGTTTCGGTTGTACTAACAGTTGTGCTCTCAGTAGATGTGGCTGGTGTAGTTGTTTCGGTTGTACTAACAGTTGTGCTCTCAGTAGATGTGGCTGGTGTAGTTGTTTCAGTTGTACTAACAGTTGTGCTCTCAGTTGATGTGGCTGGTGTAGTTGTCTCTGTTGTACTAACAGTTGTGCTCTCAGTTGATGTGGCTAGTGTAGTTGTTTCGGTTGTACTAACAGTTGTGCTCTCAGTTGATGTGGCTGGTGTAGTTGTCTCTGTTGTACTAACAGTTGTGCTCTCAGTTGTTGTGGCTGGTGTAGTTGTCTCTGTTGTACTAACAGTTGTGCTCTCAGTTGTTGTGGCTGGTGTAGTTGTCTCTGTTGTACTAACAGTTGTGCTCTCAGTTGATGTGGCTGGTGTAGTTGTTTCGGTTGTACTAACAGTTGTGCTCTCAGTTGTTGTGGCTGGTGTAGTTTTCTCTGTTGTACTAACAGTTGTGCTCTCAGTAGATGTGGCTGGTGTAGTTGTTTCGGTTGTACTAACAGTTGTGCTCTCAGTAGATGTGGCTGGTGTAGTTGTCTCTGTTGTACTAACAGTTGTGCTCTCAGTTGATGTGGCTGGTGTAGTTGTTTCGGTTGTACTAACAATTGTGCTCTCAGTTGATGTGGCTGGTGTAGTTGTTTCAGTTGTACTAACAGTTGTGCTCTCAGTTGTTGTGGCTGGTGTAGTTTTCTCTGTTGTACTAACAGTTGTGCTCTCAGTAGATGTGGCTGGTGTAGTTGTCTCTGTTGTACTAACAGTTGTGCTCTCAGTTGTTGTGGCTGGTGTAGTTGTTTCGGTTGTACTAACAATTGTGCTCTCAGTTGATGTGGCTGGTGTAGTTGTTTCGGTTGTACTAACAGCTGTGCTCTCAGTTGATGTGCCTGGTGTAGTTGTTTCAGTTGTACTATCAGTTGTACTCTCAGGAGATGTGGCTGGTGTAGTTGCTTCAGCTGCAACTGCTGATATTAGAAAGTGATTATCAGTTTCAGTGATACTAAAAGGATTACTACAAACACACACACACACACACACACAGTATATGCACTATGAATGTATGTATACATATATATAAATATATACTGAACAATATTATAAACTCAACACCATTTTCATGAGATGAACTCAAAGATCTAAGACATTTTTTCTACGCACACAAAGGGCCTGTTTCTCTCAAATATTGTTCACAAATCTGTCTAAATCTGTGTTTGTGAACACTTCTTCTTGTTATTCTTCTTCTTCTTCTTTCCAATTTCACAGTGATAGGCATCCAGCTTTTTGGTGCATTACCGCCCCCCTCCTCTCCGGAGTGTGGATCAGATAATAGATAACAATACATGTTTGTCGATTCTTTTTCCTACACTTACATAATACTCACTCCCTCAAATAAACACACACACACACAAAAAAAACTTTATTTATCGATTAAATCTTATTGAAACCTCCCACTTCCCTTAAAAAAGACATTTTCTATGTCCCATTTACTGCGCTTAATAACCCTTTTAATGTAATCTCCTCCACCCCAATCTGCCTCAAATAATTTTTCGCTGGAGGGAAGGTATAATATGGATTTGTACAGTAGTTGTAGTAGCAATAATAAGGAGATTGACCCTGCACCCGTGCACCTTCCTCTGCACTACACAACGGATGGTCTAAAAGCACAAGGCAAGAAATGTCACACATTCACTTTCGACAAGGCACAGCCGTGAATTGAAAACCATTCCAAGTGACTAACTCATGAAACTGATTGCCAAGCTGTCATTCAAAGTACATACTTTGGAGAATATAAAATATAAAACATAATCTGGGTTGTTTAACATTTTTGTTTACTACATAATTATGCACGCGTTCTTTTATAGTTTGGGTGTCTTCAGTGTTGAATGTACAATCTTGAAAATAATGTTGAAAATTGAAAATAAATAAAAGTATAGAAAATCCACTGAAGGAGAAGGTGTGTCCAAAATTTTGACAGATACTGTATGTATGTACACACACACACACACACACACACACACACACACACACACACACACACACACACACACACACACACACACACACACAGTCACAAACATATATAAATAAGATACATTTGCCATTCATGAGTTGCCAGACCTACCTTCACTGATGTTGATAGATCCAGGAGTAATGTTCAGGGCACTGATAATTGTTTCATTCATTACTGTGGTTTGAATCTCACTACTTAATGGTACAGTTGTTGAGTTGTCTGTAGAGTTGAAAGCTAGTTCTGCATCAGTGATGGTTGACCCAGATCTGAAATACATTTTATACATTTTAAGAAATAATGAAACACACAATTAATTTTTAATTTAACCACTACATTAATGGTTTGTTGCAGTTTTTTGCTTTCTCTCTCTCTCTCTCTCTCTCTCTCTCTCTCTCTCTCTCTCTCTCTCTCTCTCTCTCACACACACACACACACACACACACACACACACATACACACACACACAGAGAGAGAGATATCACTATTGAAATATGTTTTATTTACCTGAATCCTAGGACTTTAACTGCTAAAAAGGAAGGAAACCTGCTTTCGAAGACAGGTTCAAGCTGTAACAAATAATAGACAGTTACAACAAACACTTATAATTTGGTGTAAAAAACAATTTGTGATTGACAGAATGTGATTCTCAATGATTGTAATGGTTACTTTTATATTGGCCATGAAATATGTCATTATATGGAATCAGTTACATGGGTTTTAACTCACTGTGTCTTTTACACGCCTTGCCCTGTCAATATAAACTTGAGATGCTGGACTGTTGAGTTGAGTATCAAATGGATCAGAAGAGATGAACTGCAATTTAAATAGCTCCACATTGGCAGGAGCTTTATCAGTTGTTGAAGACATTTGAGTTGTAGAAGCAGTTGAGAGTCCTTTAAATGTTGTAGATGTTTCTGCTACACTAGTAGGGGATGTTACAGCAGGAGACGATGTTGCTGATGACAGTTCTGTTGTTGTTGGTTCTGGTGCAGCTGTACTAACAGTTGTGCTCCCAGTTGTTGTGGCTGGTGTAGTTATATTAACAGTTGTGCTCCCAATTGTTGTGGCTGGTGTAGTTATACTAACAGTTGCGCTTGTTGGTGTGGTTGATGTTGTTGTGGCTGTTGTTGTTGTGGCTGTTGTTGCTGCAGCAGGTTTAGGGATATGGTTACAATTCAATTTATGGACCGTAATGTTTTTCTAGAATCATCAAAATATGTTTAAAGAGGAATATGTCTAACTCTGCAAAATCAGGATGTGCAAGAGTAAATATGAAACTATTAAGGAATTGTTAGTTCACACAAGCTGTATATGTTTGACGAGAATCAGCCACAAGGTGGCGTTATAATATTTACAATCTAAAGATCACTATGAGCTCTAATCTCTAAATTCTTCTTGTCTATTATTTTTTGAATGTGCCTTGATACATATAGTCCTGGTCAGAAGTTTACATACACCTTGGAGAATATTCAAAATGTTCATTATTTTAACAAAATAAGATTACCTTTTCATTTAGTACTGTTCTGATATTTTACATAAAATATGTTTACATATAGTCCACATGAAAAAATAGGAGTTGAATTTATAAAAATGTTCAAAAGTTTACATACACTTGATTCTTAGTATTATGTGTCGTTACCTTTAGGACCCGCAGGTGGTAAGTTTTGTGATGGGCCCCCTTTTTTTCCCTGAGTAGTTGAGCTGGCCAATAGCGCTAGAAGTTAAGAATATCATCAGAACATATCCTCAGTATCTCCTCACTTCAGATTTTGAAGTGAAAAAATGATACCACACACACAAAAAAATTGTTTTGTTTTTAATCAATTAATTGAATTATTAATTGATTAACAATTCACTTACTGATAAAAATCCATATTGTAATAAACATTCTCTTCTCCATCCTGGAAAAGGTCAAGTGGTGAAGAAGAGTCTGTAAAGTAAGCAATATATCACTGAAGATTTATATATATATATATATATATATATATATATATATATATATATATACACACACTCATTTTCCATCATCAAAGAGATGTTGTAGGAAAAGAAAGCACAAACATATAAAAACATCACTGCAGCCTAAACTACAAACAATACTTCAATTTTAAAATCAATTTCTCAAATTTTTACACGGAATCAGAAATAGTAAATAGTAAAATACAAATCTTTTTCTGAGTCAATTCATTCATTTTGTTCATTGAATCAACCAAATGACACAAAAAAAGATTTGTTCATTTTGATGAACGAGTTCGAACAGGAGAGTCACGAACGCGCATCACAGAACAGAGCAAGGCGAGCATTTGAGCTTATAAAACTTAAACTTTGTTATTTATTTATTAAATGAGCGATCGTTTCGCTTCATAAAACCCTTATTCATCGTCTTGAATCGTTTAAAGCCCTTTGAAGAGTTTGCAGTTTGCACTGAAACTGCCTTTTGGACCTTGAACCGTTTGGTTCCCATTGAAGTCCATTATATGGAGAAAAATCCTGGAATGTCTTCATCAAAAAACTTAATTTCTTTTCGACTGAAGAAAGAAAGACATGGACATCTCGGATGACATGGGGGTGAGTAAATTATCAGTAAAAGTTTTTTTTTTTTTTAAAGTGAACTACTCCTTTAAAAGGGTTACAGAGTTTAAACCCATTCCCAATGCATTTTGAAAGAGTAAAATTACAGTAATTAGTTAACCAAACTAAACTAACTGTGTTCCTGTATTAACAACCTTTCCTAAACATGACTGTAACAACTGGCAATTGCTGCATCTGAGCCCTGTTTGTTTGTCTGTCTGTTTAATTTGAAAATGTAAAAAAAAATTGAACCGAGTTTAAAAAATTCACGTCCGTGTGTAAAAAGAAGAAATTCATCGTGAGCACCTTACAAAATTCACTTAGAAACAGGAAACATTTTACTTTACTAATACCTAATCTCACAGACTACAGCAATATGCACTGTAAAAAAATATTTTCATGATTTGCATTCACAACATTTTTTTCTTTTGTCAAATCAACTTCAATCAAATCAATTTATGTAGTTCAGATAACATCATATTTTGAGTTTCTGATGATTAAATCAATCTCCTTCATTGTATTTCAATGAACTCAAAATTTTAAGGCAACCAGGTTACTTATTTTTTAAATTAAACCAATGATAATTTTTTACAGTGTGTCATCCTTGTTTTTCCCCTTAATTACAGAAATTTAGTGTTACAAATTCTCGCTTTCTTCATAATTAATAACACAAATATCTATAATAATAACATACCAATAAACCAATAACTTACCTTACCAATCCTTGAGCAATTATATCGAACACTGAATTGCAAAAAGAAAATTGTTAATCCACTGTTGGCTCAGGTGCTTCAAGTTATCTTTATGCTTCGCTCAAGATTTAGTCCTGTGTCAATACTGCCTCTTAAATAGATTGTGATGACGTCCTGAGGGACGGTTGTTGGTTTTTTTTTTTTTTTTTTTTTTTTTTGCCTTTATTGAAATGCACAAATGAGCAATTGGAATGCTTCTTGGCTGAGGCTTTGATTTTGTGTGTCAACAGTCTGTATTGTTTGCACAACAATTTATCACAGCTGCAGTGACAATTCTAAAGAAAATCTCAGGTTTATAAATAGAGGATGTTAAGCCACATGACAAGCCCTCTCTCTAAAAGTGTAAAAATACAAATCTAAATGTGACAATTTTCTATGATATGGAATTTTTTATAATTCGTAAATTGGCAATTTTGAGATTTTTCTCTCTAGGGTTTTTTCTTTTTTCGAGACACAAAGATTATAGTTTTAATCTAATTGTGAAAAAAATGTAATGGTAAATTAAAAATTCTCAGTCATGAATGAAAGAACGAAATACTGCAGGACTTATTAGTATTGATGTATTAGTATTAGTTTTGATGTCAGGTGTGAGCAAACATGTTTTCATTTAGATCATCACAATGCTCATTTGCATATGTCAAACATTCATGCTTGCTGCTCATGCTAAATGTCAAAAGACACCTGGTTACCCAAAGCATTCTTCACATTCACTGCGAGTGGGAATGTTTCCAATTTTGAAAATAATGCACAGGTACTCTCTAAACGAGTGCGTCAATTCCTTATTGATCTGCAGTGCGTTAACTGGTGTCTTCATGTTTTGTCATTTGTTTGCAATAAGTTTAAATCTCATTAAGACATTCTGTAACATTTCAGAGATATTTGTTATAGGTATTGAATACAAGATATATAACATTGAAATTGATTGTTAAAATATGTAATAAGCAACTATTAAGTCATAAAAGGAGCATATAGAAGTTTATTTTTCAGGTAATTTGGGTTGAAGTGTCACGTTACTTAAGTAAAGTAAAATCAAGTAGTTGTCATTCATGACATTACAATCAGGTCTCAGAGTTGAATAGATGGGTGTGGTGGGTGTTGCTGTGAACCACCCTCCACTTTAGACTTATTGAAAGTACACATTTGATGTGGTGGACACAGATGATGTGAAACCCGGCCTCGGAGAAGTGCTTTATATTAAATAATGTAACGTATAATTTTGATCCAGAAAGCTTGATTATACACAATATAGCTACAGTAATCTTTACCTCACCTCACAAACCTTAATCAACACTACTACGTTTCCGTTCTCACACATTGTGGATCTGCAATATGAAGATTTTTTTTTAGGATTGTTAGCTTTAGATTATGTTAACAATGACGAATGCATAATTTAGCTAATTTTAACATTGGGATGTCTAATGTTATTTCATGGATTCTGACTTATTTATTTGGATTCTCATGTTAAACATGGCAAAAGTTTCAAAAAATGTGTTGGACGTATGACTATGGTCGTAGGTTCTGTCGTTATCGGCAGTTCAACGAGTCTGTGTTTGATGAAACCATCGTTCTAACGAACATGAGCAAAAACAGCATCGGAAACTTGTGTGTTTGGAACGACAGCCCTCGAGCTGCGGTTAGAAGCAGAGTTTCTAGATTTGCACGAAATGTGGACTCAATAAATCCTTATCGTGAGCCAAATAAGCAAGCCGACGTTGAGTATGTCAGGGATCACAGAGGAAACCAGAGATGTATAGTAACGAAGTAGAACTACTTAAGTACTAAAATGCTGTATCTGTACTCTACCAGAGTATTGTTTTTTCACATTCTTCTACTTTTACTTCAGTAGATATTTTCGATGAATTTAATACTTTTACTTCGATATTTTTTTAATGTTCTGCTATTACTCGTTACAATTATAAAAATTTTACGAATCATTCGTTGCAAGTTGGCTTTCATGCTGCCCAAAGCGCCATATAGGGCGCTTTTGCAAAAGCGTAAATATCCAACGCACATGGCACCCTTTAACGTCAAATGAGACGCAGATATATTTGGGCAGAATGCGCCCCCTAGTGGTCTAACCCTTACCCTACACCATACCTAAACCGAACCATAACCGAAGCGTTATATATTTGTGCGTTGGATATTTACGCTTTTGCAAAAGCGTTGTATATGGCGCTTTGGGATGAGAATGCGTTTAAATCACACGCCAGTTTTTTCGGGTAATGGTATTGATTGACACACACATTGACAACTAATGCAGGGGCAGCCGCCAAAGCAAATTTGTATCCCGCCAAAGCGCCTTATTTGATTGCTAGTTCAAACTTTTGACTGCTTTCTTTAATAATTACATGACACAATACTTGTACTTTTACTTTTAGTACTTAAGTAGTGAATTTTAAAATAAACTACTTGCAATGCTTAAGTACAAAAATGTTGAATACTTTAGTACTTCTACTTAAGTGTGGTGCTTAAAGAGCACTTCAACTTCTACTCAAGTCACTTTTTTTGATAGAGCACTTGTACTTTTACTCAAGTCCGGGTTTCTAGTACTTTATACATCTCTGGAGGAAACAGACGGGATGGTAAGTTTTATACGTTTTATTGTGCAGATGGATCACAGTCGTAGATAACAGGTGAGGATCAAATGACTTAGAAACAGTGTTGTAGTCGAGACCACCTCACTCGAGTCCGAGTCGAGACCGAGACCATAGAGAGTCAAGTCCGAGTCGAGAACGAGACCAAAGACAGTCGAGACCGAGACCAAAGACAGTCGAGTCCGAATCGAGACCGAGACCATAGAGGGTCGAGTCTGAGTCGAGACCGAGACCAAAGAGGGTCGAGTCCGAGTCGAGACCGAGACCATAGAGAGTCGAGTCCGAGTCGAGACCAAGTCCATAGAGAGTCGAGTCCGAGTCGAGACCGAGACCAGAGACGGTCGAGTCCGAGTTGAGACCGAGACCAGTGAGGGTTGATTACCTAATTTACTTTTATTTACTTCGAGAAATCCTTTTTTTTTTTACTGAATTTACTTAGAGTTTAAAAAATATGATCAGTTTAGGGTAAAAAGGCCACATAGTAGGTGGTGTTAAAAGTAATGTTATTACAATTTGTCATGCGCAGTTGCGCACTAGAAAATCACCAACCACTGGGCATGTCAATCAATTTAAAGAAATATTTTATTAACATACATTAATAATCATGAAAAATATTTTGAATTGAACTCGAGTGGACTCGGGAATAAGTCCGAGTCCTAAAAAAAAAATGTTCGAGTACGAGTCAATTCCGAGTCCAAATGCACACGAGTCCATGACAAGACCAAGACCATTAAAATATGGTCTCGAGACCGAGACCGAGTCCGAGACGAGTCCGAGACTCGAGTACTACAACACTGCTTAGAAACATAAATGAGCTTAGCTGGTGATTAATGTCCTTTTCTCTGTTGCAGATGAGTTGGCGTTGGTTCAGGGAAGATGGATTGGTCTAAGTTGAAGAACAGGAAGCAGGTAGGTAGTCAGGGCGTCTGTGAGCCAGGGAATGACGAGACCAGATAAGTGACTGCAGTGAGAGTGAGTAATGGTTCATGTGGGTGATGGGACACAGACGGTGATCAATAATCAGGGGATTGTGAAAAGTGTCCGATTGGGTGAGAGGGAATGAGTGGGTGGCGATGAGGATCGTGAAGGGGATGTAATCCTGACACAGAATCCTGAATACAAATGTAATTTACGTCTTTAAATCTGGAAATAAAGCAAAATTAGTCCTCAGATGCGATATCTGTAATATACAGTAGTAATAGCAAAACATCTAGCATTAATTTGATCTCAGACAGATTCATTAAAATAAGTTATTACACCACCACGTGTGTAACATCATTTTGCGACGAATTTGCGACAATATGGTTTTAGGTCGTGATTTGCGAGGTGATTTCTTTAATGATGGCTACTTTTTTTAAGCAGCGAAGTTACGTCATTGTACGGGAAACACACCCCAGAGCGAGAGCAATGTGCTTCCATAGATATCTATATAAATGCTAGATGTCTTAAGGCGGAGTTTCTATTATCATCACCGGCGGCCATCTTGTCACAGACAAGCTGATGTAAGATGAGTGGTCAGCATGAACACAAATACTCTTATCTCATTAAAATCTTGATGGATTTACAAACAAAATGCAAAATTTATTAACGTGGCTATAATTATCTGGATGATTATTTATTTATACACTTTTTATTCATAAGTGTGCAGTGTCATAACTACGTCTCTGACGTTTATAACAAAACAAACCGTTTGAAAATCGGTAGAAAATTGAGCATGTTATGGTCATTTAAATAGTACATGTACCATTAACACAATGTTACGAGTGAGCGAGCTGCCTGTGACAAGATGGCCGCCAGGTGCAGACGTCAACCTACATTGGCCAGCAGCGTGGACGAGATATCTAGCCTTTATATAGATATCTATGTGTGCTTCTTTCAGGTTACGGAAGCCATCGCCAGCGTTGCCATTTCATTTTTAGACCACAAGATCAACAATATCACCAAAGAAGTGTGTTTTTGGTTGTGAGTTGTCGCATTGCCTGCGTCTGAAATCACATACTTTCTTGAGTTGGTACTTGTTTTGAATTAGTAATTACTTTGCGACCGCTAAAAACGATTGTTTTTTTTAAATAGTATGAGTGTGTGTAGAATGAATGTAATCGACGTCTTACATTCGCCATGTTGTGATTATCATGTGACCTACCAGCGTCAGTTCTCACGTCAAATCGTACGAATTTTACGAGGTGGCTAATTCGTAACAATTTGTACGACCTCTCTCGTACGAATTAGTACGATTTTTGCTAAATCCTACATATTTTACGAGTTGCCCAATTCGTATGAATTCGTACGAATGACCTACGCCTGACCCGCATCTCACCCGCAGGAAACTTTATTTAAATAGTAACTAAACACTTAACCAACTTTTTTTAGTTAATGATCTGGAAGAATGTATCTTTATTAATACCAGTCATTGATTCGAGTAACTTTTTTGACATTTGTTTATAAAGTGTTCTATTTCTACAATATATGGTGTAAAAACGTCTTAGTGCTGCCCTCTTCAGGTTGAACGGTGGCTACTGCAGTTGAATTTTTCTATTGGATGTTCCGCACTTCGTGACGTACGCAGGTTTCAGCTCACCACGCGAGCTACGCCCTTGGCAGTATAAAAATCATCTTGTGTCGTCAAAACCACTGTAGGGAGTCAGGAGTTGGAATTGTGAGTATTGAAAACGATCAGGATAGAGTGTTTTATCATCTATTTCGCCCCCTCGCAACATCGCAACATTAGACCTTTTTTTTTTTTTATCCGAGTCAGACACGTTTGTATCTGCAGCTGTGGTAACTAGAGAAGAGCTGGCAAAACCGAATGCCGCAAACACTACTGAGTCCGTGATTGGTAGATCGGTGGAGGGTGGCGCATCAAAACAAAACACAACATGACAACATCAACATCAGACGAGGGCTGCAATTTCACTTTTTAAATGACAATATACTGGCCGGACTACTGTTGTCAGTGATATAAGTATTTGAAATGAACATCATTTCTTAATGTCTAGTGACATATCAGGGAAAATGTATGATTAATTGAAACACATTTCTTGCATACAGTTCCTTTAATACTATATTATTAGATTAAATGGTAACACTTTAGAATACGGTTCCTTCGTTAATGAATAACTACACAAGAACCAATGAGTAACACAATATTAACAATCTAGTAACTATTATTAACTAACAAGAAACTCTTATTTATGAATTAGTAAGTAATAGCTCACAGATGAAAGTGTTACTAGATACTTCTGTGGGAATTACTAATTATTTGGATCCGTATTATAAAGTGAAGATCATTGGAACTAACTAGTAATGACTCAAGACATTTTCTAAAAGTATACTAAAGTTCACCAAAAATCTCAAACGTTTGCACAAATCATGACTAGATCACGTAGTAACACTTGAGTCATTACTAGTTAGTTCCAATGATCTTCACTTTATAAAACTGATCCAAATAATTAGTAATTCCCACAGAAGTATCTAGTAACACTTTCATCTGTGAGCTATTACTTACTAATTCGTTAATAAGAGTTTCTTTTAGTTAATAGTAGTTACTAGATTATTAATAAACTTTTTCAGTAGTTCTCTGGGAAGTATTAAAAAAATACAAGTTAATGATTACTTAATAGTGAACTAGCACTTTCGTCTGTGCGCTATTACTTACTAGTTCGTTAATCAGAGTTTCTTGTTAGTTAATAGTAGTTACTAGATTGTGTTACTCATTGGTTCTTGTGTAGTTATTCATTAACGAAGGAACCGTATTCCAAAGTGTTACCGATTAAATTATAGTTTCTCATTCAAAATGTGTTAAATTTAAAGGCATTATGCTAATATGGCTACCCAGATAGCAAACTGACATTGAATCAACGTGGAAATATGACATTGAAACAACGTTGATCTGACATTGTTTTGCTCATCGAATTAACGTTGAACCAACGTCAGACGCGCCATTCTTTCAAAACTAACGGAAAATCACCTTGAAATCAACGCGTTGTTTCAACGTTATGAAAGCAAACCAATTTTCGATTTTCATTTAGCTTTGAAGAATGTCGCGTCTGACGTTGGTTCAACGTTAATTCGATGAGCAAAATCAACGTTGTTTCAATGTCATGAGAGACGTTGTTTCCACGTTGATTCAATGTCAGTTTGCTATATGGCTAGCTAAACACTGGCTGAAAAGGGTGGGGTAGGTTGTAACACAACTTTGAAAAGTGTTATCTTACAACCATCCCCTTGCAAACAACTAAGAACAGTTTGTTTTTAATAATTTTATAGAATGCCAAGAAACTGAAAAAGAATAGAGGTGTTTTTTTAAAGCAACTAATGAGGTTTCATAGGAGGGCAGATCTGTTGTGAAGACAATGCTGAAAGCCAGTGAAGATTTCATGTATACTGTACGATGATGACATTGAATCGTAGGCTGCGATGCAAGTTTGTATAGAAGAATAAAAAACGTCACCCGCATCTGCTAATGGTAAACAAGTAGAGCAAGATTAATCGCACTTTGGCAATTGTGCTTTTTATGTGCACTGACAAAAAAAGGAGAATATGGATGTGGTCATGGCTTGGGAAAAGGGGAGAACTTGACATGCCAGTTTTACAAATGGAGCTTTTAAGTTTTTGTCTCGTTTATCAATACTCCATTTCATGTTTATTGGCTAGTCAGTATACGCACTGCACAGGGGTTGGACAATGAAACTGAAACACCTGGTTTTACAACACAATAATTTGTTAGAATGGTGAGGGCCTCATTTTGCATCCAAATACAGCACCATAGAAGTCCTTCACAGTGACCAGAGGGGTTATGAGGCGTTCCTCTTCCAGAACAGTGTCCAGGTCACTATATGATGCTGGTGGACTCGCTCCTTCAAAACACCTCAATAATATTCAGAGCTGGTGACTGTCAGACCATGGGAGATGTTCAACGTCACTTTCATCTTCATCAAACCCTTCTGTCACAAGTCTTGCTGTGTGTGTTGGTGCATGATCATGCTGATACACGGTTTGAGCATCAGGTGCTCATGATCCTCCAGAAGGGTTTGGTAGTCCTCGGCAGTGTCATGTCCATCAAATACAATCAGGATTGTCATGATATTGGAGCTCAAACCATCACTGATCCACCCGTGCTTCACTCTGAAGATTGGCCGCCAGGCATATAGATGTGAAACCTCCAACATTAGCCAGTGTTTCTGTTTATTTGTCCAACCCCTGTAGGTCGTAGCAGCAAACACACTGTCAGAAACTTATTACAGGCTATATTCGGTCGCAACGGCCATCTTTGGATCTCTCTCACTGGACGACCATGTAGGAGCCGCCACAATCTTAGAAATCGCCAGTATTGGTTATCTTTTGTCTGGGACTAGGGTTGGGTATCGTTTGAATTTGAACGATTCTGATTCCGATTCCTTGTTTCGATTCCGGTTCCTAACGATTCTCGATTCCGATTCTTTTAAGAGGCAGGGTCAAAAAAGTTTAGCAAACCTTGCTAACCAACGGTCTTTCTGAAGGAAATACTCCTTCTGTCACAAATACTCCTTTTGTCACAAATTTTGCATTTTGCCGAGATTTCGTTATTTTTAGAAAAGTGAAGCCACACTTTGGACCGCCGACGTAAGGTACTCATGTTCGACTCGCGTGGTTATGCCAACACTTCCGGTAGACGCTTCTTCGTTGGTGTTGTTCAGCTGTTTTTTCTTCCGCTCGGCGGACTGTGAATATCGAAACTAGGAATCGAAATTTTAACTTTTGAATGATTCCGGGAAAAACTAAAAGTTAGTACCGGTTCCAATCAATACTCGATTCTCGATACCCAACCCTATCTGGGACAGCTCAAAATCTGGGCATACAATGTGCCCTATGCCGTTTCTGGGCCCACCAAGCCTGCACTATAGGGTTAAAAACTTAAATTTTTCACCATTGTCACTCTGATTGAGAATTTTTTGTGTTTTTTATTTGTTAGACCTACATGTTCTTTACACAGGTGCACTGTAGTTGAGTGTTTATTAAGCATAAAACCACACACATACACACACGCACACACTCCTCAGTCAAATTGAAAGTGAATTTGAGAGATGGTCAGTCATAGAGAGATTTTTGTTTCAGTAAACATGGTTTTGAAGCATATTGCATTATGTGCATATTCTTCTTTTGTCTGATTGTTACAACTTGCCTCGGTATATGTGACAACCTACCCCGGCACAGTAGTGGGCTGGGTTGTAACTTGTAGCAAAGGCACATCGTGTATTTTACATTAACTCATAATGGCTTTGACATTGTTGAAGTGGTTTGAATTGGTGCCTTTTTCTAGTAAACAAATGTTGGTACTTTGTATAAAAGTTTGAGCACTATAGCTAAAAAAAAATCAATGAGTTAAGGATGCTGAAGTAAAAAGTGTTATCCGGTCTCCCCTTACTTTAGAGTGAATTCCAATCAGAAAACAATTGATTGAATAACCCTTAGCTCAAATACATTAAGGGCTTTAAGTGACAATTCCAACACATACCCACGCAGAAAACCATTGCAAAGACATAGGCTTGTCAATCTCAACTTCATGCTCATGACGCACACGCTCAGGAATGGCTCTTTTTCGTTTAGCAAGAGTTGACATTTCAATCAGGAAGTTCAGTTCTATTGTTGCTGCTGTCATTATTTAAAATAACAAGAAACTATATCGAACTTGACGAGCAGGATACTTGTATTCTTCATCAGCAAATTGTAGACTTTGAAAAGGTGACACACAGGCGCCACGCATGACTTGAATGCAATGGAGGGGTGTCAAAATTCTACCAGTTAAAATAGATAACAACAAAATTGACCAAATAGTACTACCAAACTGTAGCAGTGGATCTCAATCTTTTTGACTTTTTGAGCTTGGCATTGCTTGAAAGATGTAATCAGAAATATCTTGTCTTATTTGACACAATTTGAAGCCATTTTGAGGAGGAGGCCCACTTGGAAGTTCGTTGAGAAACACAGGCATGTTAACGTTGTGACGTTGGTGGAGAAATAATCTCGTTCTAAATGTCTAGGATGTTTTAAGTGACACAGCAAGCATACTGTATATACAATATGCAAACATGAAGCTATCGCAACCATTAGCTGGAAGAAAAGAAAAACCACAAAGAGAAACTGTCTCAATGGCTCAATGAAAGGTGTTGCTCTCTTATCAAGAAGTTTGGCAAGTAGTCATAATGGTTAGTTATTTCAATGATTTGAAGCAGACAAACTGGCCTAACCAAACCGCCTCTAGACGTCACATAAGTCAAACTGACTGCAGGTTACTGAGACTGTTTGGTGTCACTCAGATCACAATACTAGCACAAGTGCTTGTACTGAACATGATACTCTTGACATCTCATCTGTCTTTATTTCTGTCATTTTTCTGAACAGATCTCCAGGGCACATATTTGCCCATTTTCTTTCAGACCATTTTAATGTCATGGTGGATTGGTGACCTATGGAAATTCTGAACTATGGAGTTGATGTTTATAGCTATTCTGCCATAGAGAGATAATATTTCAGACCTTTATTTTGTAACTAACCTACAAATGTACAGTTAGCCTGGTCCTACCATCTGGCCACTCTCCATTGACAAGCGTTAACTTCCTTGAAGGCGGGTACTCTGTTGAAGTTTAAAACTATTGGATCTGGCCAGAGTCACTCTGGATGTGCCATAAGCAATCGCTAACGTTTGGTCATCGTGACGTATGTCAACAACTCAAACTAGCGCACAACATCAACGTCATAGTTCTCAGCGACTCCCTCTGTTTGCTGATTGGACCGGTAAAAAAATTATCGGCGAAAACCCAAGAATATACAGCAAACCCAGACATAGTACTGAAGGAAATTGAAAATTGAGCGCAAGTACTGTACGTAGGAGGGCGGAGCGATTAACTAACACTTTTCAGTAAACTTTACTTAATGTCTTAACTTAATTGTTCAAATCTAGTAATCTCACATCTTATGCTTTGTTTACTCAGTAAATCCAAGCAAAGATTGATTGACTGGTTTGAGAGTGGTTTTTCAGGCGGGGAAAATCTTAATGGGACTTTTCACTAATTTCCTCCTCTTCTGCAGTTATTTTTAATCTGTAAGTCATCTTGAAGGTTGAATTGTCAATACAACTGAAAAATTTGAGAGAACATCACATGTTCTCTGTCAAAGGCAGAGAAGTTTATATATATATATATATATATATATATATACTGTATATATATATATATATATATATATATATATATATATATATATATATATATATATATATATATACAGTACAGTGACGTGAATAAGTTTGGACATCCATGCTAAAGTTGCCTAAAAAGAGGAATAAAAAATCATCTTTTGGATGTTGATCTTAATGCCTTAATTAGAAAAATGAGGAAAACTCCAACCTTAAAGGACACAAATTTTCTTTGTGAAGGAATAATGTATCATAAATAAATAAATGTACTTATGTACCCTGTATTTTAAGGAAAAACATTTATTTATGAAACATTTTTTAAAACATTTATTTACAACTTTAGCATGGGTGTCCAAACTTATTCACATCACTGTGTATATATATATATATATATATATATAGGCCTATATATATATATATATATATATATATATATATATATATATACTTACACATTTATATATATCTATATATATATATATGTGTGTGTGTGTGTGTGTGTATATATATATATATATATACTTATATATGAAGAGTTCAGATGCTAAACCCTCTAAATGCCATTTGAAATTTTCTTCTTTAATGATGATTTTTATCAAACTTGTATATTTAAGTTCAGTAATTTCACTTAAATGGCAATGATAATTACCTATTAATAGTTATTTAAGTGAAATTACTGAACTTAAATATACAAGTTTGATAAAAATCATCATTAAAGAAGAAAATTTCAAATGGCATTTAGAGGCTTTTGCATCTGAACTCTTCATATATATATATACTGTATATATATATATATATATATATATATATATATATATATATGTATGATTATTACTACGATATATATTATATATCACATGGAAAGAAGCGTAAATGGATGGAGAAGCATAGTTTACTGTAAAGCTACATTTTAGTTTCTGCTTATCTTGGTGAAAGCCGAGTACAAGTCAGCATCTACTCTCGTCTAATGGAAAATTATTACTTAATTATTATTAACTTAACTTCAGTTTTCCCTTCAAGTCTGCTTTGCAAAAGGCAATCGGTTTCCAAATTATTTTTAAGTACATTGAACTTGTTAGAATTTACACTGTACAGTAGCCTACTGCATGTGAAAAGTTTCGGTCCCCTGTCAAAGACGCCTTAAAAGAGAATTCTTTCAGAAATAATTTGAATAGTTTTTATTTATCCGCTTACAAAACATGTATAATTGAGTGGGTGTGACATAAATTCTCACATTAATAGAAAAGGCAAACGAAGAATTACTGGTTTCTCTTTCATTTTGGAAATATTTGTAAAAATGAAAAAGGCAAACAACTCCAACCCTGCTAATTATTTAAAATAGTGTTCATCAGCTCCAGTTTGTCATCAGCTCCCGGAGACTTCAGATGCCCCAAAACCTGCGATGAGACGACTCAACGCCGGCGATATGTTATGCCCTAAATTATTATATGATTAACTAAATTTATTTTTTTCCATGTACTTTTCTGTAATGCACTTTCTGTAAATCTGCTTTGAAACTATATGCATTGTGAAAAGCACTATACAAATAAAATTGAATTGAATAATATATGACAATATATAATAATATATGACATAATATATATATATATAAATATACATATATATATATATATATATATATATATATATATATATATATGAAGAGTTCAGATGCAAAAGCCTCTAAATGCCATTTGAAATGTTCTTCTGTAATGATGATTTTTATCAAGCTTGTATATTTAAGTTCAGTGATTTCACTTAAATGTCAATGATAATTACCTATTATTTGTTATTTAAGTGAAATTACTGAACTTAAATATACAAATTTGATAAAAAAATCATCATTAAAGAAGAAAATTTCAAATGGCATTTAGAGGCTTTTGCATCTGAACTCTTCATATATATATATATATATATATATATATATATATACTGTATATATAAATACATATATATATATATATATACAGTAGGTTAACAGGATGAAAGATGTTTTTATGCAATATTTATGATGCCCAAAAAATGCAATACAGTAGGTGGGAATCCACCGTTTTCCCCTCCAAAAACCAGCACAGATCGTCCCATTCAACCCTGTGGTTACCAGCCATAACCACTTCTCCAGATCTACCCTGTTTAATCTACCATAGAAGTGATGCACAAGATGATCAACAATGGGTGTAGAGATGAAGAATAAATTCTACATTTAGTGCTAATATTTTATAGCCACGTGGTTCTCAAATGGTGGGCCATGATCCAAAGATAGTAGCAAACCATTACACTTTACAAGAAAATCACTTATCCTGAACTCGCCCCATCCATGAAGCGAAGTTATCGGTTCACTTCCTTTCAGCATTGCCTAATTTTACAATCATGAACCATTCAGCGTAGAATCTCCTATTTAATGGGGTTTGACAATGTGTATAATAATCTTGATAAATGATTTATTCAATAGCAAACAAACACTGAGCCAGATGTTGTGTTATGTTAGTACTCTCCATATTATTATATACTGTACAGTAAGTGTGTGACTTAGATGCACAGTCTTTGACGTCAGTAACAAAAGGCTAATAGAAACAAAGCATAAAGTTATGTTGAAAAGTGATTTCCTCCTTTTGAAAGTCGATAAGCCTGTTTATGTTGTTATAAAAACTATGGTGTTAATATTAAGATACAAACAAACATTGAATTGTGCTTGTAAAGTGTAATGGTTTGCTACTATCTTTGGATCATGATGACCCACCATTTGAGAACCAATTGGCTAGAAAATATTAGCTCTAAATGTAGAATTTATTAGCCATTGTTGATCATCTTGTGCATCACTTCTATGGTAGATTAAACAGGGAAGATCTGGAGAAGTGGTTATGGCTGGTAACCACAGGGTTGAATGGGACGTTCTGTGCTGGTTTTTGGAGGGGAAACCGGTGGACTAATGCAGTGGCTTCCCACCTACTGTATTGCAGTTTTTGGGCATCATAAACATTGCATAAAAATATTTATGTGTCGGGAAACCGCCTACATTTTGCATGTCATCTTTCATCCAGTTCACCTACTGTATATAAAAACTGAAAAAAATAAGAAAAAAACTGTAGGAATTCTTATGACGCTAACTTAATGTAGCTGTGCGATGAGTTTAATAATAAATGTGGCTCATCACGGCTATTTACCCTTCGCATTTTTACAATTATTTCCAAAATGAAAGAGAAACCAGTTTTCTGTAATTCTTGAACAATTAGTTTACCTTTTCTATTAATGTGAGGACAATAAATGTCACACCCGCTCAATTATACTGTGTACTGTTTATATATTTATATATATACTGTATATACACTGAAAAAAAATATTTTTTGGTAAGGTAAATACTACTGAAAAAAACCCAATGTAATTTACAAGAAAAAGTTAGTTCAGGCAAGAATTAAAAAAAAAAAAAAACTAAGTAAATTCCATATCAGTACTTAGTTCAAGCGAGTAGAAATGAAAGCAAAAATATGAACTCATAAAACAAAATAAAGTAAAAATTACTCAACTTTTCTGATACTGGGGTTCCCATCATGCACTGTACCTTGAATAATTAATGAGGCTCATTTTTCACTGGTTTATCATTGCTTTTGTTGTCAGGATTAGTAACTTGCCATTTTGTGACATTTTGAGGAAATTTTCTGCTCAAAATGACACATTCAAACACAAAAACGATCCATCAAATGTTACCGTCATTGTGTATTGTCTACCAAGTATTGAGGTCTTTGCATTCACATCATGTTTAACATCTGACATGATGAAGTATAAATTACTTAGATAGGCTAAGTAAAACACATACTATAAATGACTGGTATAATTCAATAAAATTGTTTGAGTGAAATGTAAAGCAAAGGTAATTACAACTAAATCGATATTAAGTTACTTATTTTCAAGTTACTTATATTGTTTGTTACTTTCACTTAACTAAAGTAAAGTTTACTTAATTCCATATTCCAAGTCAATTTTAACTTAAGATTTTTAATTAAAGCTACTGATAAATATGTTTTGGTCTTTGTAAATCTTTGTAATTTTACTAGCATTTTCTGAGTGGAAAAAGTTGCCTAGCTTTTTTCAAGTAAATCCTACTCCACATTTTTTTCAGTGTATATACCAATTAAGAAATGATTAGAATTATTAGAGTGGCCCGCAGGTGATGCTCATTATCAGTCATTAGCCACCGTGTATCACGCCACTCCACTAGCAAAGTTGCTAAATAAAAACTATTCAAATTATTTCTGAAAGAATTCTCTTTTAAGGTGAAACTTTTCACAGTATGCTACTGTAAATTCTAACAAGTTCAGTGTACTTAAAGAATAGTTTGGAAACCGATTGCCTTTTGCAAAGCAAACTTAAAGGGAAAACTGAAGTTAATAATCAGCTAAAAGTAAAGAATGCTAACTCTTCCTATGTAAATTAAGTAATAAATATCAAGTTAGTTTAATGTGAGATCTAGTTAAAATACTTTATAATATTTGCTAATCTTACTTAAGATTTCATTGTAAGATTACTTGAGTAATTCCATTTAACTAACAGTGTAATAATGTGTCCTGCAAACATCTTAAATATTCTCAAGGTTTTAATCTAAAATATTTTAAACTTAAAATATGTGCAATCGGTTTCCACATTTTCATCTAGTAAAGTGAAATAGGAATAGTATGTTGTACTGACAAATGCTTAGTTAGTTTAGTTCACTTACACAAGAGTTCGAGACACTGAAAAAAGAACTGTAGAGAGTAAGGTAACTTTTACAGCATACTTTTATAGTCCTGTTAACATATACTATTATTATAGTAATTACAATTACTGGGTAATTACGAAGTACTAACCCTAAACCTACCCCTATGTACTTACCTAATATTAGCCAGTACTTTGTAAGTACTGTACTGTAAGAGGAGGTGTCACCGAGAGTACTTAATGCTTTGTTTCTATTAGCCTTTTGTTACTGACGTCAAAGGCTGTGCATCTGAGTTTCACACACTTACAGTATATAATAATATGGACAGTACTAACATAACACAACATCTGGCCCAGTGTTTGTTTGCTATTGAATAAAATCATTTATCAAGATTAAATGCAATGCATACATCATACACATTGTCAAACCCCATTAAATAGGAGATTATGCACTGAATGGTTCATGATCACACACAAACTTTATTACAGGCTCCAGGCCCAACAACAGTACATACACCACACAAAAAACAAGAAAAAAAATTACATATACAATACACCCTTTTTTCACAAAGATCTTAAAAGGCACTTATACCAATGCTTCCATAGGTGTGATTGGTATCGGACCGAGCTACACCTGGGACTTGTGAGCCTTACTATAATATAGTTTCGTGACTCATCAAGTCGACCCATAAACTTAAACATTAGGTTCCTCAAGAGGGCCTGTAAACAGCTTACCCTCGAGTCACAAAAAAGCTTACTTGCACTGCTGTTTCTGGGCTTCTTCAGCAGTATCCTCAGACAATCATTATATGCTACCTGCAGTTTGCGCATAGTCTCCTTTCTGTAGTTGACCCATAATGGGGCTGCATACATAGGGGTACAGTAAGCGCGAAACAAGTGCACTTTCACATCATCAGAGCAGTAGTGAAATTTCCTAACTAACATGTTCGCTTGCACATACAACATTCGTCTTTGCCTATTCATGTCAGCATCATCTTCCATCTTGTCAGTAATGATATGCCCAAGATATTTTGTACAGTTAGATACACAGATACAGTGCCCAGACAGGTAAACATAGGAAAGTGCAGCTTCTGATCTTCCTTAGTCCTACAAACCAAAACAACACTCTTCTTTGCATTGTACTGTACATCAAATTCAACCCCATACTTGGAGCATATGTCCAACAACTGCTGGAACCCAACAGTACTGGGGGACATAACAACTAGATCATCTGCGTACATCAGGTGGTTTAACAGAGTGTTCCCTATTACACATCCCGTCTTACATATCCCCAACTGCTTTGAGAGGTTATCCATATATAAGTTAAACAGTGCCGGAGACAATAGCCCCCCCTGCCGTACTCCATTACTTACATTGAATTGTGACGATAAGCTATTTCCCCATTTAACCTGCATGCTTTGTTTTGCATACCAGTAAGCCAGTATACGTATGATGCATCCTGGCACACTTCTGATAATTTACTCTGTCAAATGCCTTGGACGCATCAATAAACCCAATAAACATTGTAGAGCCCTGGCTTCTATAAGATTCAACAGCTTCTTTCAAAGCATAAATACATTGATCAGTACTGTGTTGAGACTTAAAGCCAAATTGATTTTCCGTGGTGTAAATGAGTCCACTGATTCTATCTAGTAGCATCTTTTCAAACACCTTTGAAAGAATGCTAGCTAGAGCGATGGGTCTATAGTTATCCAAACTCCCTATTTTCCCCGCCTTGTTCTTAATGACGGGCACTAATGTGACGGTCAACATGGTGTCTGGCAGTACACCATGAGTCAGCAGCCCTGTCAGGCAAATAGATAGAAGTTTAAAGGGATTCTCGAGAATACCATCCTTGAACAATCGCGCATGCTTTAAAATGTGAAATAGAATTGCTTAAAAAGTGTGTATGATGATGGAAAATGTCAGCATGTGATGTTGAAAAAAATGGTTCAAAGTTTTTGCTCGCAAGTGTTTTGTGTTGAGTAATGGGGGTGACGTGCTGATAGGCATTATGGCCCCAGGGTGTCCACACCTATATGCAAGTTTAGAAACCTTGATTAGCTGGTTCAGTCAGGTGTTTCTAATTGGGATTGGAGCTAGAATTAGCAGGGCAGTGCCCCCAGGCGCAGGACTGGACACCCCTGCTTTAACCTTTGCAGGCCAACCAAGTGACACCAACGCATTCTCATCCTAGGGCGTCATAGTGACGCTTTTGACATTTCGTCCAAATCCAACGCACATGGCACCTTTTAGCGTCAATATAACACGCACAGAGCTTTGTTCGGTCATGGTAGGTTTAGGTCTGGGTTAGGGTTAGACCACTAGGAGGCGCCTTCTGGCCCATATTTCTGCATCTCATATTGACGCTAAAGGGTGCCATGTGCGTTGGATGTAGACGAAATATCAAAAGCATCTTAAACCATAAATTGTAGGAAACAGATATAGGGTGATAAATTGTTAAAGCTTCAGCTCCAACCCTGGGCAAAACACTTTCCCCATTCCACCCCGATCTGAGAGAAAAATGTATTTTATGATTGGGAAAATGACATTGTAATGCTTTTAAATCGATATGTTCTTCTAACCAACCACATAACATAAGATTTTTACCTAAGATAACTAAGCAAGAAGGATCGAATCATCGGTGAGGTGTGTTGTACAAATTCATACGAATTAGCAATCAATTTCCCTAAACCTTAAAGGTTGAGACATGAATATGTATTGAAAGTGGGTCATATATGTAGTAGAATAGTATCATAGATTTCTAGTTTTGGTCCTTCTTGGCCGATAAAAGGCAGAAAATTACTTGTGGATTGTAGACAACAATCCCCATAGTGCATTGCAATGCTCAGCTCCGCAGGCCACTCCCACAACTCCGCCCATCATAGACTAGAGTTGAGGTCCACTGGATATCATTTCGCACAATGAAATCAGATAATGCGCGCTAATGTAATATGACGACGTAAGAGCGTCAAGGCACGCCCGCGCCATTAGCCAATGGATTGGCATGATTCTAAATGGGCTTCAGACAATCCAACATGACATCATGACTTTTGCGTAAACATACACGCCACTTTCAAGTCAAGTGGTGTAACGCTCGCGGGTGAAAACGTAAAAATATTTTATCGGATGTGCCTTTCGTTTACACGGCGACGGCGTTTTTGAGGCTTATAAACGCAAAAAAGTGAAACCACCCTCCAGAGTGGAAATCTTAAAAACGCTCCACCGCCGCGTTCCCATGTAAATGGTAAAAACGCAAAAGTCTGCTTGACAGTGAAGGTTGTACACAGGCGCGCGGACTTGGTGTTGTTGTAGTATGCACTCCTACATTGAACTTTGAACTACATTGAACTACATTGAACTTCACACACTTTTGCGTCACCATTTGCACGCGGATTTCCCACACAAAACGCTCGTCTAAACGCAGAATAAGGGATGTCGCAACGCCACTTTTGCGTTTTCTCTTCAGAAACGTTTACGTGTAAACATAGCCTAAGGCACCAAAATTTTTGTTCTTATTCGGTCTGGTTATTACCGTTTACGTCGGAACCGGTTCCCTATTGGCACCGCGTTTCGGTACCCAACCCTATGCATAATGCATCCGTCTGCGTATTCAGTACCTTCATCCATATTTTCAAAAAGTTTCTGCCGGTGAAATCAAACGCACTGGCACTGATCTGTGATAGGTCTGTTAGCGCATTAGGCCCAACCCCCTATGGGCGGGTTTGAAAGGGTGAGATCTAGTGCTTGTAGTCTTTACAGAAATCACCCCCTTCTTACACTTCCTCCTACAATGACATAAAATGACTGTTCGTTTTCTCACACAAACCGCTCGTTTCGTGTCTTAGGCCATCAATGTGTACTTACATTTACGAGTCATTGAATCATGTTTAATTTGGACTTCTCTGTGCATGCTCTTTGAGGTGGTGACCATAGACCTCCATTATATGACTGACAGACAAGAACGGTTTGACCTAAAAATATCAAAATTGAAAATACTGCGGAAACAAAGACACCTACATCTTGGATGCCCTTGAGTTAAGCTAAAACACACCAAAAATGTATTTCAAAGTGAACTATCCCTTTAAAAAGGTACAAATTGTCATGATAGTGTGTTGCCTAAATAATGTCTAACAAAAAAAAAATGAGTGTGGGTTTAGAAACATAACCTACTTGGTAAAGTCACTGGGGTTGTGTAGAATTTTGATGTTTGTTTTGTAATGTGATCTTGTTTGCATGTTTTCAAATGACCCACTTGGCCTTTTCTCAACTGAGCTTGAATCTTTCCAGAAGAGGGCAGGCTTGACTTCTGTGTGTTATGTAATAATACTTATAGGAGATTAATGCAAATCTAAACCTGGCTTCTTGCATGAGAATGACAGCTCTTTACTTGTATTTGCATACTTATTATTGACACAAACACCAGTATTAATAACAATGCAGAGATAATCACCACAGTCCTGCTTCCATTCAAGTGTCATTCCTAAGGAACTCGTCACATCACCACTGAACCTGTACCTACATTCGTCGGGTGTGAAAGTGACACTGTCTGTACAACAAGTTGATTCATCAACAGCAAAGAATGTAAGTCAGGAACATTCATTGCAAGGGGAGCCAGATCAGCCTTGAAAATAATAATAAAATTGTGTCTTTGAATATACGAATTGGATTTTGTAAATGTGAATTGTGCTGTCTATTTATAAATTCTGTTTGGTAAATGTATTATTTTTGAGGCTGATCTGGCTTCATATATGGAATGAATGTTCCTGTATACTTTCATCGTGGCATTTGACTGTGTAGGCGTTCAAATTCATATTGTTTCTTCTGAATCTCCAAACATCAAGTTGTCAACACCTATGCCTCTGTGCATTTACAGGTCTATAAGAAAATGCCTTTTAAGATGTAAAGTATTGCCTGCAGGGTTCAAAATGAACTCAAAGGTGGCAAAAGTGATTCAAATTTGGCTTTGGTGGGGAAAAAAAAGTAGCTATAACTTACATTACACCACCAAACATGCATGTAAAGAAAGATTTTTGTTCTTGCATGATGCTGTGAGTGACATATAATGACCTAGGATGTTTGTCACAATATGTCATAAAAGGGGAAAAAGCTAAATAATCCAATTTTATTCATTCAAAAAAATACTGTTGCAAAATACAGACCATTTTTGGTGGTACATTTAGTCGATATTCCCAGTGTTGACAGATAAGGCTAAAACGCTAATTTTGGCATGTATATGCTAAGCTTTTTCTGCTCCCCCAAGCGCAAAGGTACTGTAAACGTCACCTTTAGTTTAAGTGAACGATCCATCAAAAGATCTGTCTTGCAACACACGAACATACAATTTTTTGTTTGTTTTGGTGATGTTGCACTTCAAAGCAGGTATGTTAAGAACAAGAGTATTATCTGTCTGAGCACCTGCAGCCACAGATGTGAATCTCATGTAGATAAGCACAGTTCGACATATGCTCTCTGACACTGAGAACAGGGAAGGTGTGCCAGCGATGTTGTCTGTCTGTAAAGATTCAGTGAAGCCCACAGGCTGGATAAAATCAGTGTTGAAATTGTTAAACTCTGAAGCTGCTGTGGCTCATCTCACAGCAAGGAGGTCCTGTGTGGATGTTTTATCTCGCTGTGTCTCAATTCAAAAGCTGCATTCGTGGGACGCATTTGAAGACTGATTGCTTCGCCACGGCGCGGTGGAGGCTGTCCCTATTCGAAGCATCCTTCAAATGCGACCTCGAAACGCACCCTTTGTTTTACGAGGAATGAAGGACACAACAGATGGACAAGTCTCAACCACTTATCTAACGTATGGTCTAATGTTTCTAATGATACTATGAAAAAATGTATAATATAAATTTGTTAAGGTGACCATATTTAGACGGGTTGTGAACCCTGTCTGTGTGGGTTTCTAATACTAATACTGTGTTTGACCCCCTTTCGCCTTAATTCTACGTGGCATTGATTTAACAAGGTGCTGAAAGCATTCTTTAGAAATGTTGGTTCATATTAATTGGATAGCATCCTGCAGTTGATGGAGATTTGTGGGATGAAGCTCCCGTTCCACCACATCCCAAAGATGCTCTATTGGGTTGAGATCTGGTGACTGTGGCGGCCATTTTAGTACAGTCAACTCATTGACATGTTCAAGAAACCAATTTGAAATGATTCCAGCTTTGTGACATGGTGCATTATCCTGCTGGAAGTAGCCATCAGAGGATGGGGACATGGTGGCCATAAAGGGATGGACATGGTCAGAAACAATGCTCAGGTAGGACGTGGCCTTTAAACGATGCCCGATTGGCACTAAGGGGGTTTAAAGTGTGCCAAGAAATCATCCCGCACACCATTACACCACCACCACCAGCCTGCACAGTGGGAACAAGGCATGATGGATCCATGTTCAAATTCTGACTCAACCATCTGAATGTCTCAACAGAAATCGAGACTCATCAGACCAGGCGACATTTTTCCAGTCTTCAACTGTCCAATTTTGGTGAGCTCTTGCAAATTGTCGCCTCTTTTTCCTATTTGTTGTGGAGATGAGTGGTACCCGGTGGGGTCTTCTGCTGTTGTAGCCCATCCGCCTCAAGGTTGTAGCTTCACAAATGCTTTGCTGCATACCTCGGTTGTAACGAGTGGTTATTTCAGTCAAAGTTGCTCTTCTATCGGCTTGAATCAGTCGGCCCATTCTCCTCTGACCTCTAGCATCAACAAGGCATTTTGGCCCACAGGACTGCCGCATACTGGATGTTTTTACCTTTTCACACCATTCTTTGTAAACCCTAGAAATGGTTGTGCGTGAAAATCCCAGTAACTGAGCAGATTGTGAAACACTCAGACACCAACAACCATGCCACGCTCAAAATTGCTTAAATCCCCTTTCTTTCCCATTCTGACATTCAGTTTGGAGTTCAGGAGATTGTCTTGAGCAGGACCACACCCCTAAATGCATTGAAGCAACTGCCATGTGATTGGTTGATTAGAGAATTGCATTAATGTGAAATTTAACAGGTGTTCCTAATCCTCTATAATGGAATTAATAAGCATAATTAGGCAAAATTAAGATATTTCCTGTTTGGTTGCAAACATAATAAAATTCCTGTTATGTGACAGGGTAGAATTTCTCTTCATATTCCAGTCTAGCATCCTGTGGAATGTGAACTTCCTGTTTTGTTTTAACAACAGGAAGCATGATTCTTTTTTCCTCGCTTTTACACAAATCAAAAACAGTGTATGCTGGTCTTTAAACTCTAAGTGTGTTTAAAAAAGCTCTTTTTTAATTGTGGAAATATTGAGATGACAGCATCCTTTGATGATAATTAAAGCTGTTAAAACAACTGACATTTATTGGATGATAAAAAAGCACTTTACTACAGTTAACTGCAATATAAAAAAATATTGGACTCAGGGATTTATGGATCTTCAACTGCACATGCTTGTTTGCTGTCTCGTTCAACACCTCAATGTTTTCTGCACCTTAGATCGAACATGTGTTCGAACAAAATTCACCTGATTAATACGTTATGAGTCTTTTTTCGAACAATTCATCGTTGCCGATCATTCCAAAGAAAATAATGATTTATCTTCAACTTATTATCATATTATGAATCCCTCATATTTTTTCAACACCTCTGCTCAATTCTGATGACTCCCACTTTTCCCAGTCAATTCCAGATGGATACAGAAATCGCATTTCCATTACAGATTTGTGTATTTTGTATTTTGTAAATATAGCTACGGCGTTACCATTAATTGATGTTCTGCGACTAAAACTCAATTTTTTCCTCTTGTGATAATTCGTTCCAAACATCATGGCAACGGGTTGATAGTTTTACGTAGGCCTCTCGGCCATTAGTTTTAATTAAAGGAGACGTAGGCGTGTTGTCCAAGCTTCAATGCCATGGAAAGCCCCTTATACATGAGAGCGGCACATATGAAGTGTTTCTCCCTCATATCTGCTTCAAGATCTGTGGATAAACTGTGGCATTTCTTTGTTGTTTAGAATCCAGTATTACCGTAATACTTACGGGAGTTTAATTAAGAACTCTGTCCAATTGTACTGTGTCATCTTTAAAAAATGATCGACTTTTACATGCCGGGTTAACACAGTCTCATCCCAAAAAGTCATATAACTGACGTTTTGGGACGTATTTTGACCATACGTCAATATCAGCCTTTTTAGGGCCCCCTTAAACGTCGGTAGATGGCGATCCCGGGCCGTCATACAACTGACGCTTTACCTTTAACGTCAGTTAGGTGACGGGTTAGGTTTAGTGTTAGGTTTAGGTATGGGGTAGAGTTAGGATCCCATAACCTCATCTACCGACGTTTAAGGGGGCCCTAAAAAGGCGAATATTGACGTATGGTCAAAAGACGTCCCAAAACGTCAGTTATATGACGTCTTGGGGTGAGACCGGGTTGGCCGGGTGACTTGTAAATGCAAAAAATTGCAGTTTTGCGAGATATTTCTTTTTCGAATGGCCTGAAAAACCACTTATTTGCAATATATGGGAGGTTTTTTTTACAAAATGTACATGTTGCCATTTGGCTTCAGTTCGCAATTTCAATTAGCTCAATAATTTGAAAGGCAATAGAAATTCGGCTAATGAAGTTCTAATGTTTTTCGAATATCCCATTTCAGTTGCAAATACAGTAAAATGGTAAACAGCGTTTCACATTGCCGTATGACGTGTGTAATTTCTGCGGTAAACACAAAACTTGTTGGAAAACAGTGATTACGTTAGAAACTCTGTTTCCGACACAGAAATTACACACTTCACCTTTAAGGTTCCAAGGCACTTTGCAAGATGTCCTGCCCGGACATGCCAATTGAAAATCCCTTTGAGTCTCTCTCTCTCTCTTTCTACTTTTCTCTCCTCTTTTTCTTGACTGCTACACCCATCCACTGTAATGTAATTCATGTCTTCCCTATACTTAAGGCTAACCACAAGCCTTCCATACCATGCACTGTAGAGAAGACTGGCTTTGCCACCATAGACTTCAGCTTTCATGTGCAAACACTGTGCTGAGGTCCAAGAAATACACAGTGTTTTTCAGGCAATCGCAGCATTGAATGCTAGACACTTTTGTCTTTAAAAACATTCGAATAACTAGCTGTTGTACTTAAGATGCCAGAATATCCAGGTGTTGTGCCGAACAGGTAGACCCGCATTAGGAGAGTTCTGCACATGCGATGCGATCTGCCCTCATTCGACCTTTACCGATTGAGCACGCAGATTAATTTGTGTTTGAGTGTCAGTATAAAGCGCACAAGCTTATGCATGTGTGTTCGTGTGTATGTGCAGGCATGCAATATTGAAGAAACACCTCCCCAGCTGTGAAAACAAATGCCACATCTGGCTGAAGGTGATTAAGGACATTGGCAAAAACATGCATGGTAACACTTCACTTTGCTAACATTAGTCAATGCGATGAATTTAAAGGGATAGTTCACTTTGAAATTCATTTTTGATATGTTTTATCTTACCTCAAGGGCCTTCAAGATGTAGGTGTCTTTGTTTCCGCAGTATTTTCAGTTTTGATATTTTTAGGTCAAACCGTTTGTCTATCAGTCATATAATGGAGGTCTATGGTCACCACCTCAAAGAGCATGCACAGAGAAGTCCAAATTAAACATGATTTAATGACTCGTAAATATAAGTTAGTTTTCTCACACAAACCGCTCGTTTCGTGTCTTAGGCCATCAATGTGTACTTACATTTACGAGTCATTAAATCATGTTTAATTTGGACTTCTCTGTGCATGCTCTTTGAGGTGGTGACCATAGACCTCCATTATATGACTGATAGACACAAACGGTTTGACCTAAAACTATATCAAAACTGAAACTAATGTGGAAACAAAGACACCCAAATCTTGGATGCACTTGAGGTAAGATAAAACATACCAAAAAATAATTTCAAAGTGAACTATCCTTTTAACAAAATAAAAATAAACAATAGTTTATGTAAGTTATATATGTTGATGATGATATCCAATGCATTAATGCATTTTTTTTTGCCTTGTCATTCTCTTTGCCGTTTCTATTGTTCTTTTTACTTTCACTTCTTCGCAATTGTGTTTGTTTACAGTGCGTTCATTTGATGTTGTTGTCAGTCTCTAGTTCAATACCACATTTATTTATTTTCCTTTATTTGCAATTAGTTATATTAGCAATTAGTAATACTTGCTAAAGGGTTAGTTTAGGATTAGGGTTAGTTATTATTACTATGGTTAGTACATGTAACAAGGACACTGTAAAATAAAGTGTTTGCGAACTGCAACACTTATATCATGTTTAAGCGCCTACATGTTTAAGTATGTGTTGCGTAACTGCAATGCGTCAATGCCGTATAGATGCTCTGACATCAGCATGGATTTCAGTCCATGTGAATGACAAGCATGTTCTAAATGGTGCGTACATCTCAAATAGAGACAAAATACCATGCCGTCAATAAATTCGACAAACCAAAGGAAGATTTATTTTTAATCTTGTGTAACCAGTCTGACCTGCAGTAGTGCATAGCTTTGAGCCTGCAAAAATTATACAGACACGCTCAGAGTTCACTTCAGTTCAGTAAAGAACTGGTTTGGCATATTTTGACATGCATGGTGATATCAACAGTAAGTAATTCCTCTCAGATCAGTATTGCTTATTTGAGATCTCAAATATACTAAACGTCCTTTTAAGTAATTCGATGGTTTGTTTTTCAATCGTTGTCTTGTTGACGGCTCAGGATTAAGCTCGAGTTGATTTTAAGTGACATTTGCACCACAAAATAATGATATAGTTTTGTCTTGAACTATATACGCTGAGTGGAAAGGTTGCCAGGTCACCAGTCATGCGTATGATACGTGTTTGTGGGTGGCAGCTCCCTGGTGGTCTTCCCCAAATATGTAGCTTGAAACACTTATTAGTTCGTCTTCAGAAAGGCCGTGTGTATCCCTCATGCAGACAAGGGTTATCACACATATGGTGTGTGTATGATAAGCCAAACTTATTCTCTGGCCAATGTCAAAAGTCTTCCCAATATCTCTAATAGTATGGTACCATGTATTGTGTCTCCTTTAAATGTAAATAAATGGGGATTTTTTTTGTCTTGAAATGCATGCTTAATAAATCTAAAACTGTCAATTAAAGCTTTTTTTTACTTTTACTTTGACCTTTTGTCACTATAAAGGACCTTTTGTGCAATGGAAAGGTTTTGCGTTAATTTTAAGATAGGTCTAAGTATAGCATTTCCAAAATGATGCCGAATCGATTGCAGAAAAGCCATGAAACAAGCGTAACTATTATAATTGCAATGCTGGCACGGTTATCCTGAGCTTTATGATTTCGTAGTTTTTGTCGAATCAACATGCTCTTGCCGGGTGCTAGAAGAAGCTTTGAGTCTAGAAAGGTCCAGTATTGCTGTTAAGTCTTAATGATCCCGTTTTATGACACGCTGAGATCGTCACGGGGGTGTTTGGCCACTGTCAGGGTGCGTTGTCTTTAGCCTTTCTGCAGGCTCCGTAGAGTCTGGACCATAATGACACCTGTCCTGTTGTGTTAACAAGAGATTGTCAACCAAAGTAAGACTGTGTTGCCCAAATCATCTTTTTTTCGGATAATTTCGAGATTGGTATATAGGCATTTGTAATTGTGAGGTTGATTATGCATCATTTGCATCAAAAACCCATATTTGAGCTGCCAAATTCAGAAAAAATATATATATATAAATATATATGTATTTGTATATATATATATATATATATATGAATAATAATAATTATTTATATATATATATATATATATATATATATATGAAGAGTTCAGATGCAAAAGCCTCTAAATGCCATTTGAAATTTTCTTCTTTAATGATGATTTTTATCAAACTTGTATATTTAAGTTAAGTAATTTCACTTAAATAACAATTAATAGGTAATTATCATTGCCATTTAAGTGAAATCACTGAACTTAAATATACAAGCTTGATAAAAATTATCATTCTAGAAGAAAATTTCAAATGGCATTTAGAGGCTTTTGCATCTGAATTCTTATATATATATTAGGGCTGTCAAACAATTAATTGTGATTAATTGCATCCAAAATAAAAGTTTGTGTTTACATAATATGTGGGTGCACTGTGTATAATTATTATATATATATATATATATATATATATATATAAATACACACACATGCTTGTATATTTAAGAAAAAAATATTATTTATATATAAAATATTTATATTTACAGCCCTAAATATGACAGCCCTATTATATATATATATATATATGCTGTTCCAAACTCCATGGTTTACCCAATGGTTTACCCAAAAATATGAAAATGATGTCATTATATACATTCTCACGTTGTTCCAAACCTGTATTACTTTCTTTCTTTTGCTACTGGATTTATTTTCATTCTATGGAAGACAATGGTGTCCATCAACCGTTTCTTTACTGACATTCTTCACCTTCTTTTGTGTTCAGCAGAAGAAAGAAAATCATACAGGTTTGGAACAACGTGAGCGTGAGTATATGATCACATAACTTTCGTTTTTGGGTGAGCTGTCCCTTTAAGAGAGTAAGTCTAGTTGAATATTAAGAGCAGTGATTTTCAAATTCATAAGGGGTCCATAAATAGTTTGAGAGAAAAGGCTTGGCAAATCGATTTTAGAAGTTTTGGGGGGAAATCCTGACTAGATGTTTGGAAGGAAAATGTTTTGTTCAAAGTATTTAGCAGTATTTAGTGAAATATTAATGTTGATATTTCAACATTAATATTTCACACACAAACACACGTTTCGGTTGTGTTTCTCATACGCGTGTGCGCAGAGCCTGTAAGCCTGGTTTAGATTTATGGTGAAATCTGAATTGAAATTCTTATAATTTACAGTAATAGTGGGTAAAACAAAAGAAGATATTAGTAAATATTGTCCAGACAGTATTTTAATCATTTGCTTTTGTTTTTATTACACTTATAAATAAAAGTCAATTACTTGTAGTCAATTGTAGTGTTTATAAAACCACACTTGCTGTTTGTATTTCTCCATGCCCAAGTAAAACAAAACTACCAAAATGTATTTAAAATACATTTTTTAATACTTTATTTTTGTACAATAGAACATGAACATATTTACTGATATATCCCTTATATAATAATCAAATAATCAAGTTTAACATATAATTATCAACATATAATAATCAAACTGTAATTAGAGTAGGCCTACTTCTTCAGTGCACAATGCACATTTCTTAATATTAAGCCTAAAATGTGTTTTAATATCACTATTATTAACCACAGTATGTTCACTGTATAATATCAGTCTATAAAAGCAAGATATTTAAGTGTTCCTAAAGTAGACTTAGTTCAGTTTTAGCACAATCAAATATACTTATGTACATTATATCTTGGAAAGTGCCTTTTCCTTTCCAGAAAACTAAAAGTGCAAAATTATGCATTACAATAGCAGACTTGTACATATATCAATTTAGTATACCAAAAGTACAATTGCTGGGTATTTGTAGTATACTTGGCATAACATAAATGCATATATATATATATAAGCCTATATACAGTATATATGTGTGTGCGTGTGTGCGCACTGTAAAAATTAATATGCTTTATCAAATCAATAAAATTGTGGCAACAGATTACAAGCAGTATTCATTAAATTGAACAAATTAGAATTGAGTAATAAGAAAGATTAATTAAAAAGATGAATTAATAACTCTTTATTTTATATTGTTAACAAGCAGAATCACTAAAGGAGAAAACCGTAATTTTAAAACAAACACTGATCACCATAATGGTGACTTTAATGTATTTTTTTAGTTGTTGTTTTAAGTTTTACTCATTTTAAATGGTTAACTTTTAAGGAATTAATTTGATTAATTATTACTCAATTCTAATTTGTTCAATTTTTAATAATATTGCTTGTAATCTGTTGCCACAATTGTTTTGATTAGATAAAGCGTATTCATTTTTACAGTGTGTGTGTGTGTGTGTGTGTGTGTTTTACAAGGGTGTAAGTATTAATGAATGTATTAAAAATATTAAACCTCAAATATGGCTATGCCTTTGCACGGGTTCCCTTCTTAAAATATAAATAAGGCTACACTTTTTATTTAAAAAAGTTTGAAAACCCCTGATTTATTTGTTATTTATGTTTTTTATTGTCATATTGCTAATTGTATTGGAACTATACAGTCTAAAAAGTACTTTTAAATTAATATTCTAGTGTGTGTGTGCGTGTGCTATTATATATATTATATATTATATGCATTGTCTTGTCTTTTATATTGTTTTTTTTTTTTTTGGGATATTTGGATGCTGCTGTTTTAATCAGTATTGGTCATTCCAGATAAAATAATAAAATGTGTGTGTGTCAGAGACCAGATGAAGGAGCAGACTGTCTCCGCTGAGTGTGTGGCCTGCAGGACAGGTGTTGCTCACTGACTGACCTCTTCATCTCCACTGTAGGAAAGTAGCCTACATGCCATAAAAATACCCGAGATAACATTTCACTATCTCTCTCTCTTATGGATGAACTTTGACCTGTTCTTTTCTCATCCGCAAATAAAACAAGCTCTCTAACTCTCATCGATTTAACAGCACTTCATGGATTTGTAACTGCTTAGGAAAGTCATAAAAGCAATTTGAGGAATAGGGGTGGGACTCGGAAGGCAGGGCGTGGATACACACCATAAACGGGTGGGAGATGAGTGGGTAACCCTGGTCACCCGAAGCTGCATCCGAAGCTATCACTCCAGCAAAAAAGAGCATGACAATTATGATTCGTTATCTTACACGCGAACGCGCAAAATTAGTGACTTCGAGGCGTGAGTAAATCTCACTAAATGTCAAGTCTTGCAACCAAAAGTCACTCTTTTGCATTTAATACGGCATGATTCCTCCGTTTACCGTGTTATGTCTTGCGAAGCAAAGACACTCATGGGATGTTGGACGACGAGTTTCGACTTCGGACACCTGAAAGCGCATTCCAAGGTGTCCGTGTTCTTTACCATGATCCTTATATTCACCTATTTATTCTACTGTCTCACTGGATACTGCGATTCCATGCCGAGTCCACTGTACGTGCATCAGAGTTTCAGAAGCAAACTTTTCCCAAAGGAAGGGAAGAAACTCCAGCCGGAGGCGCGCGGGAACGGCTCCGTCGTGCGCGAACTCCTCGACCAGGACGTGGAAGATGAGAAGCGACAGCGAGCTTTAGGCTATGACACTTACAGCAATCTTTCTGTGTCAAACAACTTCGGGACTAAAGAGTTTCCTCAGGCGATTATCATCGGCGTGAAGAAGGGGGGAACGCGCGCGCTTCTGGAGTTCCTGCGCGTGCATCCTGACGTGCGAGCGGTGGGCGCAGAGCCGCACTTCTTTGACAGGTTTTATGAGAGGGGTCTTCAGTGGTACAGGTAGGTCGTCTGTCAATAGTGAGACTGTATCCAACTATATAGGGAGTCTAAAATAAAATAAAACTCTAAACGTGTCAACTGCATTATGCAGCCATCCATGAAAGATATCACGCGCTTGTTGCATGCAAGGACACTTGAGGCACACGTGAAAAAGTATGAATACAATTGGCTGTAGGCTAAACCAGAGTAGTGACATTTTTCTTAAATAAATATAGCACTTGTTTGCAGATGGCTATCAAGTGTTTTGAAGCACTTTACGCATTCTCATCCTTTAGCGTCATATAAAACGCTATATGACAAAACGGCGCTATACTACGCACACGGCACCCGTTATCGTTAATATAACACGCGCTGACTTTACATTGAAGCACCAACAGTACCATTAACTGCCAAATATGGTTTGTTTATTTACGTATGCATGAAAAAACTCTCCTAGTGACTGCATAGCAACGTGCTAAACCAATAACCATGGCAACCACCCGTTCTAGTACCACTCGAGACGCAAGAAAGAGATGCATATTGAAACCAAAAGTGGCAGTTCTACTTTATAAACCGATCACAAATGTTAATCTTATCTGTCTGTAAATCACTCCCTATGATTTCGATTCTTGGAGACTGCAATTTTCTTTATCCAAGTTACCCACTTAAAATGTTAAGAGTGGTAATTAAGTGAGCCACCAGATGTTATATCTCACAGAAGCCCAATTTTACAACAGACATCGTAATTTATGCATATCTGAGGCACATAAAGCCTCCTCCTCGTAAAGTCTTCCAGCAGAGATCATTGGTTTAATGAACTCCTCAAAAGAGTTTTCTTTCAAAACTGCATGTTTAAACCAGTTATACGTCTGTCTGAATGATCAGTAATTGATTCTTCCCCTCTGGGTTCATTAATATCACCTGTCAATAACCGGCCCAGTGTGTAGAGTCATGTCTCATCGGCAGGACGTTCAGCCCTCTGTCAATAAAATGTCTGTGTCTCTCATCTGATGATATCTTAAACATGTCTATTAAGAAAAACTTTGGCCCAAAATTAAATTCTGTCATATTTACTCACTTTCCAAACTCGTATGCTGTTGTTATTGTTTTTCTTCATAGAACCTGAATGTGTTTGCAATGTCATGAGGGTGAGTGTGTATTATATAGGTTTTATTATGGAGATAATAATCATGGACGGTTTATGCATTTCCTCTCTGCTGTGCGAAGCGACTTTGAGGCTTAGTTTGATGATTTCTCTCTCTTTCACACACATTTGTTCCAGCATGTGGTGACAGCCTTATGCAAACAAAGTACTCATGTACGGGGTTTTTGTAACGTATAATTCAATATCAGCCTTGTCAACACCACTGGTGTTCTGTGTGTGTGCAGACGTGTAATGACAGCTGAGCTATTGTGCATGCCAGCTGGAAGCCCTATGGAAAAGTGTGTGTGTGATAGAGAGAGAGTGCAGGTGCTCACTTTACCCATTAAAAGGTCATGACTTGCCCATCTGAAATATTGTACAAAATGATTACTACATTTGATATTATAGGTGTTTAGTCAAACATTTTATTTTCATTTTTAATTTGATCATTTTATTTTAATTTACATTGTACTGTACGTTTGCCATTATATTTTTAAAACAATAATATCTTAGAAAAGACCTTATATTGACAAACTATATATCATTTGAAAGCTTACAATCTCTAGTTTCCATATTTGGTGACTGCTTTTCAAAATAAATTAGACATAAGCCATAATTTATCAATTTGTTTAATTTTCATAATAATTTTCATACTCATAAAGCGTGTTCAGACCTTTATTTTGAAATAGTGATGAACATGAAAAATCATGAAGAAAAAAAAGGTAGAAACCTTGGTTTGTTTTCATGCCAAGAGTTCAGATTGCATCCGTTCAATTATTTAAAAAAAAAAAGGTCTGAAAATGTTTTAAATATTATGAAAAAATAATAAATTCGCCATTTGTGATGTGGCAATAAGCTATAACGCACATGCGTTTTTTTTTTCTTAGAGGTTGAATTCATATCAAAATCTGCCAAACTTCTCATATTACTTCTGAATAGGAACTCTCCTTCATAAATGGCATGAAAATTGTGAAATTAATGGTTCATATCACTCAAAACACATACTGTATAGAAATGGAGGCGCCCTTATATTTACAGTAATAGAGTCTGGTTGTTCCCTAGTGGAAGCGTTCGGTACTGCGCCCAAACAAAATCTCACAGAAAGCTCATTTTGTTTAGATATCAACCTAATTTTAAACAAAACTTGTTCAGATTTTTAGCTTTGGGTTTTCTGCAGTTTTAGAGTAGCCCAGGTTTTGAAAATATATATTTTATATAAAATATGAATGATTTTTTTTTTACATTGTACATTTCCATAAACTCAAACTTCTATAACGTTTTTTCTGTTTCACTTTCTTAATTTATTTCACTTCGACAAAACTCTGCCAAATGTCTTCTTTAAAATGAGACCAATCTTACAAAGCATTCTTGAATTACAACCTTTTAAGTACGAAATATGCATTTCCATGTCTATTCAAAAAAGGACGTGTTTACTACAACAGTGTGTTTTTAGAAAATGCTTAAATATTGTATGATAAGTAGTATTATTTATTAATTATTAGAAGTAACAAATATGAATTAGTATTATATGCAAATGAAAAATATCTAATTTTACTACAGTATATAATTTATAAAATAATAATTGTAACATTAAAATGATTTAATGAAGAATTGTAATTTAGTTTTACAAATCATAAAAATCTTCTGAAAAGCTGTTTCTATGAAAAATGGTTTGCTATTTTCTTCTCATGAATTGCTAATATGTTCTGATTAACATGTCCATCTATTACATGTTCTTTAATTCTGTGCATTAATCCATAAAACTTGGTCCTCCCCCACCTGACACTGGTAGCACCTTCTCATGACTCCATAAATCACTGTGTGGAATAAAAGTCCCCTCTCGATCAATGATGAATGCAGACGTGCTGGTCATCGATTCTTCCTTAACCAACTGTATTGCACTTAGGCATAGAGACAGTTAATTAACCTGTGCATATTCAATCTGGCTGACAAACTGCTGCTGCCTTTTCAGCTCAAGAGTTTCTTTATGATTCTTGGCCATAAAGGTTTATGCTTTTAAGAGCTTAGGGTTAGGGCACTGTATATTAGTACATTGAATTATGTCGATAGAAAGATTTGGATATTTATATTTTGCAAATTTGTAAAGATACATTTTCAGAAGAAGTGGTTTTAAACAATAGTCGATATAGGCGGAATTCCAGAAAAAGCATTAGCAATCCATTTTTCTTCAGTTGAATACTTGTTAATGAATACATTTACATTTTGCATTACACATTGAATTTAGACATTAAAACCATACATTTCATGATGTCAGAGCGCCGGCTTGATTTCCCATGTGACCCGGGTCTCTAACATAAAACTAGCCATTGATTGATCAGGGCTGAGGGTAGTGGTGTGGAAGAAACCATCAGCGCTGCAGAACAGAGATAGATGAGTTATCTATATCCTCAGAGTCGGAATGAAGAAGAACAGTCAGGAAGCAATGATGGAAACCATCATGTCCTAAAACAATTTGTTGCACCAAATGCAGGGTCTCTTGATAATAATCATAGGAGATCTGTTTATATGCGACACTAAACAATCTCAACAGATCTCGGATAGATATAAAAAGAAATTGCATTGGAAGAGAGGGTTTTTTTATTGGCATCGATTGTTCCAGTGAAGAATCCATGGAATCTTTCCATTCCTTTATAGTGGGGAACACGTTATTTATTTAGATTAGGACTCTGAAGCGATTAATCACATCTAAAATAAAAGTTTGTGTTTACATGATATATGTGTGTGTAGTGTGTATAATTATCTTGTATATATAAATACACACACATGCATGTGTATATATTTAAGAAAAATTTGCATGTACTTCATAAATATATTTATACAAAATTAATATTATACATAAACATAAATATTTGATATTATATATATACATGCATATGTGTGTTTATATATATATATATATATATATATATATATATATATATATATATATATATATATATACAAAATAATTATACACACACATATATTATTTTGGAAGCGATTAATCGCGATTAATCATTTCCCAACCCTAATTTAGATTATTAAAATGTTCTCCATTCTTCTTTAAGGAACCCCCCCCCCCCCCCCACCACCCTTTATTTTTAAGGGTAATTTCATTAATTTACTAATTTGATAATCACAGGAAAAGGTTCGGTGAGCAATTTCCGCTGCTTTGTAAGTTTCCGCTATTATGCTCATTTCAAAACCCCGCCCTCCAAATGTATTTAAGCCAATCCTGTCAGCAAATTCGAAAATGCAAAATCATGACTGGCAGAGAGGGTTTCTGATTGGCTAGCTTAATCAGTTATAGCGCCTAGTTACTTTTGAAGTTCTGCAATTATTTTGTGTATATATATATACAAAATAACTATACACACATATATTATGTAAACACAAACTTTTATTTTGGATGCGATTAACCGAGATTAATTATTTCACAACCCTAATTTAGATTATTAAAATCTTCTCCATTCTTCTTTAAGAACTCCCCCCCCCCCCCCCCCCTATTTATTTTTAAGGGTAATTTCATTAATTTACTAATTTGATAATCACAGGAAAAAGTTCGGTGAGCAATTTCCGCTGCTTTGTAAGTTTCTGCTATTATGCTCATTTCAAAACCCCGCCCTCCAAATGTATTTAAGCCAATCCTGTCAGCAAATTCGAATATGCAAAATCACGACTGGCAGAGAGGGTTTCTGATTGGCTAGCTTAATCAGTTATAGCGCCTAGTTACTTTTGACGTTCTCTTTCGTGGACACACCTGGATGAGTTGTAAGTCTCTGCGAAATGCGTTTAGCTTTGTTATTTTTTTCTTGTGATTTTTTTTGTGGTAAGCTGGATAATAATTTCCTAAGGAACAACTTGGAGTGGGTAAGTTACAGTCTAGGCCAAGAGAAAGAAAGCTTTGGCTTGTCCTACGTTGTTCACCAACCCACAGCGGCATAGATAGTTGTTTTTGATGCATGGCTTCTCAGCAGAAATGCCTCGTCTTCCGCTGCTGAAACACAGAGAAGATCCCATATTCCTTAACCAGAAAAGTATGATTAATAAAAAAACCAATCACGATTGTGCAGCTGCAGTCGTTCTTCTGCTCGTCGTCCTGCGACTGACTGTTAAATCTGCTCATACGGTGGGCTGTTAACCAAGCCAGGGATGTGGTTTCCTCCCGGCCGGTCTTAAAGCTTCATTATGCTGCTACACACTCCATATTGAGTCACTTAAAATTCTGTGTGGTGCATATTTGAACAGATTTCCATTGTGCGATCTGTTTTTACTTTTATATTCCTTCATGAGTGCAGTGAAACGTCTATAGGAGCTACAGAGACGCTCTCTGGTCACATATAAATTTACACCGGTTTTATAAATGTAGTTTTTGCTCTTTGGCTTTGATTCAGTCACATTTGTCACAGAAAGCGTATTCACTGCACACACCACCATAGCATATAGTTCTTTGAATACGCACTGCGCCAGGTCTTTTTTCCCAGGGTCCTCCTGCCAAATTTGTACTGTAAATTTATGTTGAGCGTTTGTGGCCATTTAGCAATGTCCTGATACTGGACCATTTCCAGAAACTGTGACACTTCCCGAATCTCAGATGCATTAAGGATACAGTATTGCATTGGGGGTTTTTTTCTATTTGTGATCAGATTTCCAAAAGCTCACTTTTGCTGGCCATATAAAGTAGTCAAGCTGTGAAGATTCAGAAATAGACATAAGCGATTATATATATATATATATATATATATATATATATATATATATATATATATACCCTGGAAACATACATAAAAAAAAAATCAAACAATAATCCACAACCACCCTTGTGTAAGGCTTTATGTCATGCATTGCTTTATTTCAGTTGGCAGCATCTTCCAGAGTTCAGAGCCCTTTTGAGAAAAGCTCTTTAATTGACTCATTAAAGGGATAGTTCACCCAAAAATGAAAATTATGTCAGTAATTACTCACCCTCATGTTGTTCAACCTCGTAAGACTTTCGTTCATCTTCAGAACACAAATTAAGATATTTTTGATTCAATCTGAGAGCCGGATCACTCCTCCATAGGCTTCTTAAGGGATTGAAACTTGCCGGCCCAGAAAAGTTATTAAAGACATCTTAAAAATAGTCCGAGCGACTACAGTGGCTCAACCTGAAGTTTATCAAGTGACGAGAACACTTTTTGTGCACACAAACAAACAAAAAAACAACTTTATTCAACTATGCATTTCCTTCTCTGTGGGCCTCGACTGCGCAACGCTTCTGTTGTACGTCACAAGCAGGCTTACTATTGGCCGACGCTGGTCATGTGTGTGAGGAACTTGGTTAGATATATGGCTTTGATTCTATAGTAATTTTATAGTAAAAAATATTTTGTAAAATACATGTTTTATAAAAATACAGTATATCTGATTTAATGTAAGTTTTAAACTTCCTTAACTTTTTCATATTTTAATTTTTCACTTCAGACTGTTTTCTTTAAAACAAGACCAAAATTGGGTCTATATTCCAAAGCATTCTAGTCATTTAAGTTTGAATAGTGCATTTTAAATAGAGCTGGTTTAATCCCTTTTTTATACTCAGGAGACATACATTTCAAAACGTGCTAAATAACAACATATTACTTAAATTTATCCTTCAGCACATTAAGACAATGTTCGCATTTAATGTTAGCAGTATTCTTTTTTTTTAGTAGTTTTAATAGTTTAATAAATATTTACTCATCTAAATATCTGAATGTTCTGCACCACTGGCAGCCATGTTGGATTTAGGTCAGGCTGACTAATTGATCACAAAAAGTTTGAAGCAAATCATGTGACCAGCAAACTCAAGACAGACCAAGCTGTCATAAGTAATAAAAGATCTGTTAAAAAAAATCGTTCTTATGCCCCAAAAAATACCATAAAATATACTGTATCTCTTGAGACATGTTGCCTGTAGTTCACAAAAAACTGTCCGGGTGTTTTTGACGTTGGGTTCGGCTGCTCGTAGATGCCACAGCTGACAAGCTCGAATCGATAGGTATTTTAGGAGGAATTTTACGAAGAGGGAGTTGACAGTGTTTGAATGCATCTGTAGTTGTCTTTTTCTGCCTCTTCATCTTTGGGTGTGTTCATCCTGCCACTGCTTCACAGATAAACCCACGCAAACACACTCTCGGCAGCACCACTGATTTTCCCACATGATAAGAATGCCAATTAGTTTCTCTCTCTCTCTCTCTCTTTCACACACACACACACACACACACACACACTGAACAATCTGATTTACCGCTAATCTGTTTCCTGTTAATTCAGAACCCCCCCCCTCTCTCTCTCTCTCTTTCTTTGGAGGATGTGAGCGTTTAAACCTCGGCTTCTCCTTTGACCTGTGTCTTTCCTGCGATGCCACACACGCGGAGTCAAAACATGACGTGTGTCAGCGCCCGCTGAGCGTTTCAAGAATTACAAGACTTTATTGCTCTGATGTTAATAGAGAGCTCAGTTCTGACTCATTTACATTCAGCATTCCTTTGAAGAGAAGCTCAGATCATGTTCAAATCGTTGTCAATAGTGACACACACTCTTAGAAGAACCTTAAAAGGTTCTATCAGCGCTATGTATTTGGAACCCCTAAAAGTTTCTATACACTCTTAAAAAAGGGTTCCTCTGGGTTCTATATAGAACCCTGGGGTTCCATACTTGGCCAATAGAACCTTTTACCCAAAAAAAAAAAAGGGTTCTATATAGAACCATTTCTTCTAAGAGTGCAGAGAGTCTAGAGGAGACGTGCAATCACTAGGATCTGTTGTCTGGAGATCAAACTATCTAGTCTCTGTTTAATGTGGGCTAATTGATGTCTAAAAGAAACAATTGAGACGTTTAAGAGTCTCCTCTGTCATCTCTCTTCCCTAAGGGCTTGTTTCGTCTTGTGATTTCTGTCCGCTTGCATGTTCGTGCAGTTTAACTTGTGTATTTCCAGCTGACATTTAATTGCTTCCCACAGTTTCTAGAAGCTTCCCTTTGCTGTGTAATGACAAGCCTGTGTCCTCAATGCTCCCAATAAGAAGGACCTTGCGTCCTCGTCCACTTAGCCCAGCACTGCAATTAAACACATTATTTTATTTGCAAGGGCTTTTTTGAGTTTTGCTTGCTTCCCGGAAGTTAAGATAACCTTTTTTTAATTTTTTCAATCCAAAATTATTAAATCCGTACTGGTTTCAACTTTTCGGCCCATGGTTAGCCCTTAATAGGAAGCAACTTCCTCCCAGAGACTCATTGCTGCCAGATGTGGCAGAGATCCTACGGGAACATCCCGGGTCACTGCTGCCAGACACAGGGGGGTGTTCAGTCTGGATGTTTTCCTCTGATAATGGGAGAAAGGTCATATCCGGTGGTTCATGTAAATGAGGGAGAGAAGATCCCACTCTGTTATGACGTGTATATAATGCAAACAGCTCAGAGGAAGAGGTGGAATAGGAAGAGCTTGTCGTGTAATCGGGCGTGACTTACCGCTCTTTGTTTATTGTCTCTTTTTTAACAGTTCAACATGTTTTTGGTTCAAAAATGTATTTGAATATTTTGAAAAGTAACCCACAGAAACCTAACCCAAACACTGGTGGTCAGTCAGTATATTTGTCTGGTGTCCAATATGAAACCATGTTCTTCTTTTGTTCATCTTTTTCAGGAATATTTTGAGCCTCTGTTTCTTACAGATTTCTCATGGGAGTGACAATAAATAAATAAATACAATTGAAAATTGATTGATCTATCTATCTATCTATCTATCTATCTATCTATCTATCTATCTATCTATCTATCTATCTATCTATCTATCTATCTATCCTTCCATCCTTCCTTCCTTCCTTCCTTCCTTCCTTCCTTCCTTCCTTCCATCATCCATCCATCCATCATCCATCCTTCCTTCCATCCATCCTTCTTTCTATCCATCCTTCCTTCCTTCCTTCCTTCCTTCCTTCCTTCCTTCCTTCTTTCCTTCTTTGTATCCATCCATCCATCTCTCCATCATCCATCCTTCCATCCATCCATCTCTCCATCATCCATCCTTCCTTTCACCCATCCTTCCATCCATCCACCCATCTCTCCATCCATCCATCCTTCCATCGATCCATCCTTCCTTCCTTCCTTCCTGCCATCCATTCATCCATCCTGCCATCTCTCCATCCATCCATCCATCCATCTTTCCATCCATCCTTCCTTCCTTCCATCCATCCTTCCTTCCTTCCATCCATCCTTCCATCCATCCATCCTTCTTTCTATCCATCCTTCCTTCCATCCATCCATCCATCCTTCCATCCATCCTTCTTTCTATCTATCCTTCCTTCCTTCCATCCATCCTTCTTTCTATCCATCCTTCCTTCCTTCCTTCCTTCCTTCCATCCATCCTTCCTTCCATCCATCCTTCCATCCATCCATCCTTCTTTCTATCCATCCTTCCTTCCTTCCATCCATCCATCCATCCTTCCATCCATCCTTCTTTCTATCCATCCTTCCTTCCTTCCATCCTTCCATCCATCCTTCCTTCCATCCATCCTTCTTTCTATCCATCCTTCCTTCCTTCCTTCCTTCCATCCATCCTTCCTTCCATCCATCCTTCTTTCTATCCATCCTTCCTTCCTTCCATCCTTCCATCCATCCTTCCTTCCATCCATCCTTCTTTCTATCCATCCTTCCTTCCTTCCTTCCTTCTTTCCTTCTTTGTATCCATCCATCAATCTCTCCATCATCCATCCTTCCATCCATCCATCTCTCCATCATCCATCCTTCCTTTCACCCATCCTTCCATCCATCCACCCATCTCTCCATCCATCCATCCTTCCATCGATCCATCCTTCCTTCCTTCCTTCCTGCCATCCATTCATCCATCCTGCCATCTCTCCATCCATCCATCTTTCCATCCATCCATCCATCCATCCTTCCTTCCGTCTTTCCATCCATCCTTACTTTACAAGCATGCAAACCTATTACTTTGGATTCACAATGCCAAGGTTAATATCACTGCCTTCCTTCTTTCCTTGTTGTAAGGATGTATCTATTTATCTATCTATCTAATTTATTTCATTGTAAGGATGTTTAGATGTTAGGAAAACAATGTCACAATGTTGTTTTCTTAACAATTTTTATGCTTATTTTATAATCAAATGAACGCCAAACAAATTGACTTTGTCGATACTTTTAGAGGCCATTTTTGCACCAGGCCACCCGCAGCCGTGCCTTCTTTGCTGGTAAACAGAAATAAATTGTTGCCAGGTTCTGAGCTGATAAGCTCACATGTACTCCCACATTCCCGGCCCCAGATGCTAACCACTAACGCTGCGCTAGGTGTGATCAAAACAAACAGCATGGATGCTAGCCGCTTCATCACCCTACCACCGCACAGGTAACGGCAGCTGCTGCGAAGCCACCCGATAACGAACAAAACACACAGCGCACAACTGGCGAGAGATCAAAGGTTGTCAGAGGTCGCTTGTTAGCTGCGTTTGCAAACCTGGACCAAATGGGGGCTTTATCTTGCTATGCTTCTTTGGATTTGGAGATCAAATAGATGGACCAGAGTGTGTGGGCCATTGGCGTGAATCTAGAAAAGCCCAAACTATTCGCTGATTACCAGCTTGCTCTCCCCAACGTAAACGATGTTGACATGATGTCAACAGACACGGCCAGTGCCATTATGGCTTCCATTAGCTTGATTACTCTGTATTAAACAAGCACTTAGCCGTGTGTACATAGCCAAACAGTGCTGGCACTTTAGATGCAGGGTGAGAATGACAACAGTGATATTAACCATGACATTGTGAATCCAAATTAAAAGGCTGACATGCTTGTAATGCATCAAGATCACATCTCTAAGAGCGGGCACTGGGAACATGCATCATACTTGAAACACTTTTAAAGAAATGCTGCATGATTGGAATAGGTACATTTCAGTTATTGTATGACTTCAGAAGTTGCATGGCATACACTCTAAAAAATGCTGGGTTGTTTTAACCCAATTTTGGGTCAAATATGGACAAACCCAAAATGCTGGGTTAAAAATGTAATGTAAAAATTTAACCCAACGGCTGGGTTAGTCCATATTTGACCCAAAGTTGGGTTAAAACAACCCAGCATTTTTTAGAGTGTAATTTTAGGGTGCTTTTTAATGGTTTTTGTCCCCTTTAGAGCTTAAAGTCAGCACCAAACAAAGTTGCAATTGTCTTTTTTCTCCGATTGTAAAGTATAGATGAGTCAAAGGGCTTTTCGAACAAGAATAAAATGTAGGGTAGGACTTGATTTTGTTCATGGTGAATGGATTGGATGGTTGTGGTTTGCTATTGGTCGACCTCATGTGAGTGACAGGTTACCCCGCCCTCTTGCTAGTTAACGCATCATCAGATAAGAGTAAAGAGGGGAAGTTATTTTGATTAAATGTTACATGGACGGGAATTTTTTTTTAAGTAAATTAAGATCATTTATAATAAATAACGTAATATTCCATAAAAGATGGTGACTTTAAACAGGCGTTGTATGAAGAGTCTATAAAAAAACTTAAATAATAATACACACTTTTGATTGATATCAGAGGGGATAAATAGAGATAAAATGTTGTGATTTTTGGTGTACTGTTCCTTTAAAAGCATTGTAGGTCACATAATATGGCAAATCCAGTGTCTCAATGTTGTGCTTCATTCTATTTCACAGTCATCAGGCCACTGGCACTAACTCTGACTCTTGTCTCTGTCTGTGGTAAAGCTCTCGAAGAGGAATATGATTCCTATTAGAGTTCAGTATTAGCCTCATGGCAATGAGGTGATGGCCAGCCTCAGAGATAGAGAGAGAGAGAGACAGCTTTCCAAACGCCATCCCAGACCAATGAAGAGTTAATCTACTACATATGTTCTCTATGGAAATAATGAGAGTTAGTGCAGAGACTTTTCCATTTGATGCTGGAGCTCTTGGACATCCATCGCGGAGATTAACTGAACCTTGTAATCAACAAAAACCTTATCCTTAGTTATATTTGTTTATAAAAATGTATTTATAAATGATATATTTTACTTATTACCATCTTAGAATAAACAATGATTATTTTTTTTATTATATATTATACTTTACTATTAAAGGAGTAGTTCACTTTAAAAAAATTTTTTTGCTGATAATTTACTCGCCCCCATGTCATCCAAGATGTCCATGTCTTTCTTTCTTCAGTCGAAAAGAAATTAAGGTTTTTGATGAAAACATTCCAAGATTTTTCTCCATATAATGGACTTCAATGGGAACCAAACGGTTCAAGGTCCAAAAGACACTTTCAGTGCAAACTGTTCAAAGGCCTTTAAACGATTTCAGACGATGAATAAGGGTCTTATCAAGTGAAACGATCGCTCATTTAATACATAAATAACAAAGTTTAAATTTTATAAGCTCAAATGGTCGCCTTGCTCTTTTCTGTGACGTACGTTCGTGACTCTTCTTTTCGAACTCGTCCATCAGAATGAACAAATCTTTTTTCGTGTCATTTGGTTCATTCAACGAACGAATTGACTCAGAAAAAGATTAGTTTATTTTGATGAACGAGTTCGAACAGGAGAGTCACGAACGCGCATCACAGAACAGAGCAAGGCGACCATTTGAGCTTATAAAACATAAACTTTGTTATTTTTTTTTTTTAAATGAGCGATAGTTTTGCTTGAACCCTTACTCATCGTCTGGAATCGTTTAAAGCCCTTTGAACAGTTTGCTCTGAAACTCTCATTTGGACCTTGAACTGTTTGGTTCCCATTGAAGTCCATTAAATGGAGAAAATTTTAGGATACTAATAGGATATTATTTAGGATACATGTATAATGCAAATGATTTTTGCCAGATTTGGTTTTCTCACAAATTGCTAGAAAATTTCACATTTAATTACAAAGAAATGGCTAGGAAATGACTGCTAAGAGCTCCTTTTTCTTTCGTTTATAGCAGCTGACCAACTCCCTTCTTGTTCATTCCACTAGGCTGATTTTTAATAAAGTCAACTTTAATGTTTATTTAACAACACTTCGCATTACTCAAGATCGAGTGAGTAATTCAACAGCGACTCATTAGAGAAGTGCTTGTATAATAAAAAGAACATCTTTCAACATAATGAACTGAAATGCAGAACAGTTGTGACGGCTTCATCCGCTGGCGAGAGCTGAAAATGGTGGCGATTATCACGTCTCCAGAGTCACTTTTAATAAAGTTTTTCATTTTGCAGAATTGCCTAAAATTGCTGTTCAATATTTAGTTTGGACGACATAGGTTAAGATACACATAGTTTCTGTCCCAAAACCTAGTGAGCTGCCTACATAGATGACATTTATGTGCTCTCCAAATGCTGTTCTGAAAGGAAGCATAATTATGAAAAAAATATAATGCAGCATCCCTAAAGACACAGTTTAAATCGTCAAAAAAAATGTATGATCATGTCATTCCAAACCAAACATGTATGACTTTTTTTAAGGTAACTTAGTTTGTGTTGCAATGAGGGTGAGTATATAATGTCAATAAGACAATCCCATAATGCATATTTTTTTATTCTTGGGCCTGCAGTGTAGCTTTATCACCATGCTTAAGCCAATTTTATATGTTGAAATAATGTAGACCGATGGCTTCCACCTAAGCATATACCATCATTTAACAGCCTTGTAGCTTACAGTATGTCTGTCTTCAACGGTTTATAAGTTATGGTTAAAAATCAATTCCCCTATGGAGAAAACGAATGGGATTTTTACTTCTGGAACCCATTTGCGGCAACTTTGGCCCGTCCTCAAAGAACATTTGCAGGGCCAAAAAAAAACATGGTATGGATCAAAATCAACACCATATAGATATAATTATGTGTGAATGAAACCTCAGGAGATGAAGCTCGATTAGACTGGGCAGCTGACCAATCAGAGCAGAGGATGCTTTTCAGAGAGACAGGCTTTAAAGAGACAGTAGCTGCGTCCGAAATCGAATACTTCCCTATAGTATGCGAAAAACAGTACGCAAGCAGAGTAGTATGTCCGAAATCATAGAATTGGAAAAACAGTCGGCGAAAAGTACCCGGATGACCTACTACTTCAGTTATAGTTGTCGTTATATTTGAAAATGGCGGAAACTGGAGCCGCGGCTGTAACGGTTGGAGATAAACACAGACACACATGTGTATATCGATTGATTCATTCATGTTTATTTATATCACGAGCAAATAAATGGCTTGCCAAAAATCAACATCTGTCATTCTTCATAGGGGTTGTGTGTGTATTTTATGAGATAAAATTTATTAGGTAAATAAATGTTATTTGAGAAACTCCACAAAAGGCGTGATCTGCGAGCAGCTGACCGTCACCTCCTCTTGATTGTTCGGCTCGGTCGATGTAAAAAATGCAGATGAAAACAGAAAGCAGAACTAAATGGGATCTTAAAATGTCAGGCGACAACAACATGGCACATGTAGTACGTTCGGACTCATTCATACTACCCGTGTTCATACTATATATAAAATACTTTTTTAACGGCCGTGAAGTACGTTCTTATTTAAATATAGTACCTACTCACATAGTACGCGATTTCGGACGCAGCCAGTGACTTAAACAGATGGTTCAGACAGAAGGTGAAAAGAGGTAAATGTATTCTACCATACCACACTAATAAAGTTATAAACTTGTAAATGAGCATTATGCAAACACTTTAAAACTCGAATGCATATTGGCAAACCATTTCGAAACCATGTTTTGATCACATGTTTGACCGATTTTCACTTTCTCTTACTGTAGGAACCTAATGCCTCGTACTTTAGACGGCCAGATCACTATGGAGAAGACACCCAGCTACTTCATCACACGTGAAGCCCCTGCCCGGGTTTTCTCCATGAGCCGCAGCACCAAACTCATCGTGGTGGTCCGTGACCCCGTGACCCGGGCCGTGTCAGACTACACTCAGACTCTGACCAAAAACGCCGGCCTGCCATCTTTCCAGAACCTGGCCTTCAAGAACTCCACCACGGGTCTGATCGACACGTCCTGGAGCGCCGTGAGGATCGGCATCTACTCCAAACACCTGGAGAACTGGCTCAGGTATTTCCCGCTCGCGCAGCTTCTCTTCGTGAGCGGCGAGAAGCTGGTGACGGATCCGGCGGGAGAAATGGGCAGGGTGCAGGATTTTCTGGGACTCAAACGAGTGGTCACCAATAAGCACTTCTACTTTAACCAGACTAAAGGCTTCCCGTGCCTCAAAAAGCCGGAGGGAAGCAGCAGACCGCGATGCCTGGGGAAGACGAAAGGAAGGCCGCATCCGCACATCCCGCCGGAGGTGCTGCACAGACTCAGGGATTTCTACAGGCCTTTCAACATGAAGTTCTACCAGATGACTGGCCAGGACTTTGGCTGGGACTAAAAAGAGTTGCAGCCAGGACCCTTTTTTGATAATGCAGAAAGCTACGAAACTATCTAGTGTTTTTCAGAACCAGTCAAAGCTGGCCCGAAAAGACACTTGCCCCTTTCACACATACAGTCTTTACTGGTAAGTTACTGGTAATGGTAATGTATGACGACAACGGCTCTGTGTTTTAAGATCACTTCCGATGACTGACATCACAGAATTTACCAGTATTTTCGAGTTGTTGTGTGAATGGTCTCTTCCCGGTAGAAAGCCAGAACGCCATTGAACGGCATATTTGTGTACACTCTTAGAAGAAATGGTTCTATTTAGAACCAGAAATGGTTCCATCCCCCGCTTCATATATGGAACTCCAAAATGGTTCTATATAGATCCATTTTTTTGGTAAAAGGTTCTATTGGAACCCCAGGGTTCCAAAAAAGGAATCCTTTTTTTAAGAGTCTATAGAACCTTTTAGGGGTTCCAAATACATAGCGCTGATAGAACCTTTTAAGGTTCTATATAGAACCTTTTCTTCTAAGAGTGTATTCACTGGTAAATCATTCTGGCAATTTTACGGTAATTTACCGGGATTGCTGTGGGAAAGGGGTTTATGAGCAGCAAAAGGCAGCATTTTTGATCTTGCGGTTTAAGTCAAGTCACTTTTGTTTATATAGCCTCTAAATGGACATAGGGTTGAAAAAGAATTATGAGACGGGAGGAAAATGTGGAATGCAAAATGTTTGCGTTCCCCCGAGAAATTTTCCACCCTCTAGCAAAACTTTTGAGTTCTTTGTGAGCAAACCCAAAGTTTCTGGAGGTAAACTCTAAACATTTGCGAGAGAACACGAAAGCATTGAAATATATTTTTTCCTTCCATTTCATATTTTTTTTGTTCATTCACCATGTCACTTTTAGGGGCTCTAACATAGCGCTTTATATAATACAGATTGTTTTACGGTAGCAGAATCAATGGTGCAAACTTCATCAAATATATAAATTCAAATTCTGATGTAAAAGTGTTGATTCAGTTCAGTAAGGCTCATTTCAGTTGTAATTTTGTGTAATTTTTAAATTCTATATGCCGCTCTACAGGAGACAGTGACAATAGTGTCGTTACTCAGCTCAAGTCAGTTCAGGTTTTGATTCTCATAGTCCGAATCCAATATTAAGTGTCTTTTAAATACCAAATTAATGCATTGAAACATTTTTACAAACACTCCTCATCATTAAATGCATTTTAAACAGTCGTGTAACAAACATTAAAGGCTCAGGGAAGGAGGATGCGGGAACCGGGGAACGTTTAACATAATCTTTAATCACCAAATAAACAAACGACAAAACGAAAGTAAAGCGGCAGCCCCTCATGGACGAAACATGATAAAACACAACAAAGTCCAGGCCTGGTCCTGTCTCATCCTTCACTGTCGTAGTAACACTCCCACGCCTCTCGCAATTTCTAGGCATTTTCCATTATATATTTGCATTTTACATCTATTTTTTTGTTTGCGTCTGATTCAACTGAGTATGATCTCAAACTGACTGAACAGAATACCGGCTGTGATGTCTGCTGCCTAAACGCTCCCTTATTTCACATGCCCATAATCATACAGCTCAAAACTCATTTGTTCTTCGTGATTTACTGCTGCCAAAAAAAAGAAAAACTTGGATGTTGTCATTCAGCCACTGTTAAGAGGGAAGAAAAAAGAGGGAGGGAAGCAATAGAAATGTACTATACAAACTTTTATTATTTATTTTGTGTGTTTTTGCTCATGAAAGGAAATTGCCCGCTTCTTCAAGAGATCCTGTTTTACAGTAAAAAAAAATATATATATTTTGGCTAGACTCTTTGGTTTAGATTTTGGACCATGCGAATTGTTTTTATGCCACTTTCTTTCTTTTTTATGTATATTTTCTCTTAGGATGTGTTTCAGCTATTTAACCTCTGTCTTATTTTAAATAGTTGATTTTCTCAATAGTTATACAGGGATGAATACTGGACTATGCATTATCCTTAAGACAATAGCTGCTCACTGAAATCAAAGATCTGCTTCTGCTGTATATTGCTATTATTTATATTTATGAATGTAAAGATTTGTTTGATTTGTCAGTGTCGAAATATATATTGAAATCAGTGAGCAGCTTTTTTTCTACAAACATTATAATAAACAAACATGATAGGAACAGTGTATACGTTTTATTCGTTTTACCATTACACCACCACCACCAGCCTGCACAGTGGTAACAAGGCATGACGGATCCATGTTCAAATTCTGCTAACCAAGCTAAATGTGAAGTTAACATTCTGAGATGAGGCTTTCTGATGTGTAAGCAATCAATTTGCAAGGGTCATAGAGACCTTTAGGATGGTAATCTTTGACCCGTGACTCCTGGGTGACCTCCCACACCATGCCATATTAAAGCGCCGGCCACACTGACCCTTTTCTCCCACTGCGGTAATGTTGCCGATCGAGACACAGACTCTTCATTCCTAAAAAAAATATCAAAATCAATAATTGTCTGTTTAAGTTTATAGTTCCACTGCGGTGTGCCATCATCCATTTAGTCCTCCCGTCACTATGATTTAATCCAGATCGAGTGCTGCTCGCTTCCAAACATCCATAAAATGTTATTTAATGGAGGATTTACAGCATTTTCCAAATCCTGATAGATTAATGTGGCTGGTGTGGGTTTATATGAAGACGTGGGGAGCCTAAAGCATGATTTTAATCTACTGAAAAGACACACAGTTGCCTATTTAGTATTTCTTTAATATTATCTGTTTATCCACCTGTAACCGAGCAAAACAACCGAGGGGTTTGGGCATGGGAGCGGTCAAATTGGCTAAATGATCAAAAGTTCAGGATGATGATAGCAGTCAGTGTGAGGTTCTTGAGAAAGGTGAAAGGCTGTTCGACATGTAAATACAGTGAATGAAGAATAAAAAGAGCATCATTCAAATCAGTGGCACAGGAATCAACACCCAAGACATAAAAAACTGCTATTTCTGTCTTGAAACATAAGCCCGATCTTCTGTCTTTCTACTGAATTGGACTTGAGGAATGTCGTTGAGTGCTTCCCTCTTCTAAAGTCTTCTTTGTGTCCCTGTGGCCAGAACCAAATCAGCGAAAGCTGAGATGTTATCCTGTTCTGCAGCTGACTGACTGCATTCAAATGCAAACCGGCTTCGCTTTGGCCTCTTCATCTCATCAGACTCTATCTCTCTCTCTCTGTGTGTGTGTGTGTGTGTTCAGCTCTCTCTTTGTGTGATCTTGCTGTGAGCGCTCTGGACTACAGTGAGATTAGACTTGCGAAAATCTCCCTCAGATTAAAACTTTTCAACTCCTTGGCTTAAAAAGAACAACTGGTGACCCTGAAACTAAAGGTCAAGTATCAGCATTCAAGTGTTGGAGAGACTCTTAAGTACCAAACACACCGATATATTCATGATATTCCTGTCGACAGCCACACAAGAGTTCTGACTATCAGTTTAAGGTTATTGACTATGAAGAAAAGGCCGTTTTGATTAGTTTGTTTAGTTTATTTGGCACAATATTAAATATATACAATAAAAATAAAGAAAATACAATCCATATACAGTGCAGGGATATGTATATATATTTAGCTATTTTATATAAAAATAAACAATAGCTAAATTAACATAACACATGGCGAAAGCAAAAAGCAAAACTGTTGAATGTGAATGGTACAGTTGGCAAAACAATTAAAAGTAGATTTATTATAGTTAAATAAAGTGGAAAAAAAAACATTTTTGTTTTTTGAAATGTAAAAATGTAAAAATAAAAACTTTTGATCTCAATTATACTAAAATAACATTGAACATTGAATTAAAAGAATTAGCCAAAATGTACAATTGTGTCATTACTTTGTGTATGTATATATAGTAGTAATATATAGTAGTATAAATATTAGGGCTGTCAATTGATTAATCGCGATTAATCGCATCCAAAATAAAAGTTTGTGTTTACATAATATATGTGGGTGCACTGTGTATAATTATTTTATATATAGATATATAATTAAATACACACACATGCTTGTATATATTTAAGAAATATTTTCATGTATATACTGTATATAAATTGTATATGTTATATATAAATATTTTATTTATAAATAATATTTTTTTTCTTAAAAATACATGCATGTGTGTATTTATATATATAAAATAATTATACACAGTGCACCCACATATATTATGTAAACACAAACTTTTATTTTGGATGTGATTAATGAGATTAATCGTTTGACAGCCCCAATATATATATATATATATATATATATATATATATATACATATATATGTCTACACAAAAACACAAATGGACAAATATATAGGCTACACTAATGCCTATATTACTATTTATACTACTATATATACTGTAGGTATGTATATGAAGAGTTCAGATGCAAAAGCCTCTAAGTGCCATTTGAAATTTTCTTCTAGAATGATCATTTTTATCAAGCTTGTATATTTAAGTTCAGATTACCTATTAATTGTCATTTAAGTGAAATTACTGAACTTAAATATACAAGCTTGATAAAAATGATCATTCTAGGAGAAAATTTCAAATGGCACTTAGAGGCTTTTGCATCTGAACCCCTTATATACACACTTTAAACATTGTATTTGTCTCTGAAAGGTAAAAGCAACCAGTGAAGCCAAAAAGTGATTTACCATAAAGAAATTGTGACCAGTTACATGACCTAAAAATGTTTCTCTTCCACATTATTAATATAAATGTAAACCTTATACCTTGAGTTTGAAATATAAATAAACATGTAAGAACATTGCAGATGTGCGTTCCTTAAAAACTCTTTTGTCTCCCGTGAAAGAAATACCAGCATGCGGGTTAGTAACGACATGAGGGAGAGCAAATAATGGCACAACGATTCCTGTAAGGATATGTCATGCAAAGTAATGTAACTGAAACACCACCCACACACACAGCGGCACAGTCAACTATAGTCCCGGCGGTGACCTCTGAGGTCAGGGGTGAAAGTGCATTCCTAGCCTCCGCTCGCGTCCTGCTAACACACACTCCTCAGAGTGTCGTTCAGCTGCTCGGCTCGTGTTGCTCTGATGTATACGATGGATTATTTACAGACGTCATAGAGATGATTTAGATACATTGATATGATCTAAAAAATAAATTCAACTTAAAAGTGCAGAAACAGAATAACATCATATTCCTATTTGCAGATTTCAAAATAATATCCGAATCTTCCGAGATCTTGTATTTGTGCTGTGATGATGTATCGGCTGATGTAAGCAGGCCATAGATCAGCACAAGGACCTGTTAGACTGAGAAAGGTCCTACTGTTGACCTCTGACCCCTCACATTAGCCGTGGCCATCCGCAGACATTCATCCTCTTTAACAGACATGTTCACGTTATAATCTCTCTCACTGCTGCACACATGGCCATGATAACTCAATTCAAGACCACTTCATTGCTCTTATCATTACACATCAATGTTCACGTCCACAATACATGTTCAGGTATGACTAATAGCTTGAAATATGATTTATGTATTATTCTGATATGCTATTATAGTTTGTTAAAATTTACAATTAGATTGTGTGTGTGTGTGTGTGTGTAAACACAAAACAACCTATTGTGTTAGATGCTATTCATCATGAATAATCAGTTTGACAGCACTATTTCAAATATACTGTATAATATATACACATATGTGTGTGAGTGTGTAGTACAATCACACACACACACTTTATATATATGCAAAAGCCTCTAAATGCCATTTGAAATTTTCTTCTTTAATGATGATTTTTATCAAACTTGTATATTTAAGTTCAGTAATTTCACTTAAATAACAATTAATAGGTAATTATCATTGCCATTTAAGTGAAACCACTGAACTTAAATATACAAGCTTGATAAAAATGATCATTCTAGAAGAAAATTTCAAATGGCACTTAGAGAGGCTTTTGCATCTGAACTCTTCATATACATATATACACTCTGAAAAATGCTGGGTTTCAACCCAAATTTGGGTCAAAATATGGACAAACCCAAATGTTGGGTTAAAAATGCAATAAAAATGTGCAGTTGAAAGTGAAAGTTGAAGTTGGGTTAAAATTTGAAATTACATTTTTAACCCAACATTTGGGTTTGTCCATATTTTACCCAAATTTGGGTTCAAACAACCCTGCATTGTTTAGAGTGTGTATATATATATACAGCACAAATATTTATTTATTAATTTTAATTTATTTACTTTTTAATTTTAATACTTTAAATTAAACTAGTGAGAAATATTGTCTCTGCAACTGGATGAAATAACATTTTTATTTATTTTTTTATTCATGGTTTTAGTTGCATTCGAAGTTTTAGTTAATGATAATAACCCTGGTAATTATGTGTTATGATTCACCCTTAAAATCAATTTAATCTGAAGTATTTAAATGTGAAGTACAAAACATTGAAGGGTGAGACTTGAGATTTATGAATCAGAAATCGACTAGATCTTGAAACGTGAGCAATTGATAAAGAGACTGAAAATATTTAAATTAAAAAATTTAAGCCCAGAAACATAATCACGTTTGATTTCATGTTGACTTGAAGTTATTTCAAAGGAATAAAACACTACCATCTGCAATATGTTCCCAAATGCCTCTCACAGCCGAATGACCCGTTTGCTTTCGCTGGATCTGGCACCATAGCAGATCTGAAGTAGCAAAAGCACAAATTGTTTCCAAGATCTCTTAGGAACATTGGTCTTTCCTTTCCAACACCCAATAAAGCTCCCAGCTACATTATGATCAAATCAGCGGAACAGAACTGCTGTCTGGAATAGAATTCGGAACTCTTGATGATCCACAACGGTTCCATGTGTTGGATTCCACATTCAAACAAACATCAAACAAAGGTCAGATTGTTTCACTCACTGTCCCATTTCCAACCCATTCCATCCTGGTGGGTTATCACATCCCATAGCTCTGTAATAACAAAAACCTGATCACAAGAACGACCCAACGTTTCTGTAATTGAAAAGACATTCTATTTTACGCATTAAAGGGATACTTCAGGATTTAGCATTAAGCTTTGTATTAGTAGGAAACCTGTAGTATTTTCAAATTACCGTGCTTTCCACCCTTATAAGCCCCTGAGATGAGAGATTTATGTATTTTTTTGTCTGGAAAATATCCTCCGATGATGTAAAAATCGTCATTTTGTGTCATCTGAGGATTTTGTCCAGAGGCTAAAGACTACAGTCAGTAGTAGGGCTGTCCCGCATGTCCTCAACCCGCCCATAGAGGGCGATCTCACTCACAGAATGAACACATAGTGTCGGCCATCTTGTTTTGGAAGCTAAGCAGCTAAAGCTGAGTAGTCGCGGTTACCATCCTCTTTTCCATTCATTGTTTTCCATACAGTCGCCATTCATTGTTTACATGCACAGCTTTTGTTTCAATAATCCCGATTGGTGAATCTGAATGTAGTGTTTACATGAACGTTAAACAAGTGATTGGTTGATGTGCGTTTTAAGAAAATTTCCGCTCCTCCGTGAGAGATACAAGACCGGTGCGTCTCACAGGTGTCGCTCATCGGTAATCACGCCACCGGCCTCGCGCCGTTCTCACCGCGGCCCTCACTCGTCCCGCTCGCCACAGTAAACATGATGAATGGCGACTGTAGAACGCAAAAGCCGAATCCCGGACATTTTGGGTGATCTCGAAACACATTTTTGGGCAGACTCGTCACGGAGACTCACTAGTAGCCTAGACTTGTTGTTTAACTACTGCGCTCTGTTACCGGTAGGCGTGGCCTCCTAGGGCTGTGAAGCAAGTGCATTCTGGGAGTTGTTGTCTTTCATCCACATAAGCCAAAAATACATTTTCTGTCTTTTCTCAGTCTAGAAAGCTCCAAATTCAAAAATAATTTCACATTTCTTCTACATTAATGACCCATTTTAAATACACATTCATCTTTCCAGAGGTGAAGTATCACTTTAAGCGTATTTTTGGTTTGTTTTCTGCTTTCGTTTGGGCTTAGTAAGACTTTGCAATGTTTTAAAAATGTGTCTCTTATGCTCACCAAGGCTGTATTTATTGAAAGGTACACTATGTAACTTTTTTTGTACAAAATTGCCATACTGAGTCAATACGTCAATCAATCCTTAAGCTTGTCAGTTTGAGATCTCCAGCTAAACTGGTTATATCTCTTAAGTCTAGTAGTGAATGTTTTATGAGCATTATGATGACATATATTTATCCGCACAGTCACGCAGAGCCGAAGCACAACCTAAAGTTCTTCTGCAAAAATGCATGTAGTTTTGTTTTTTAAAATAGATTTAAAATAAATTTAAAATCATTTAAAATAGCATTTATTTAAAATAGAGACGTTTTGTAAAATGATAAATGTTATTACTGTCTCTATTGATCACTATAACGCAGGCTTGCTTTAAGTCTGGCTACATGAGACAACTATGACTTTCCATTACCAAGCGAATGACGGGAAAGAGATTAAACTGAACCCATACAAGTGGACGCCGACAGAGACTCCAACAGACACGCCGTTCGCTGACTCTGTTGCAAAGCCACTGTTGGTGTGAAGTGACCCAAAACCAGGGGTGGAGAAGCTTCTGGATGCTTTCCATGACCTCTGACCTTATATCAAAAGCCCTTTTTGGCCTGAAAGCCATGGCGTGGCTGATAACAGGAGACTACTCGGATTCATTAAAGAGCAGGCAGGCCCGGGACAATGTGTGCGTCAGAGGTTTCTGTGGTCATGCGTGAGTAGGTCAGTTCCCTAAAGACGCTCAATTCCCTGTTCTGTGGTCACTCTGTGTGTGTTTTTCCTGAATTAAACAGTGGTTCTTCTCGCTGGCCAGCTGTTTCTTATCTGTGTGTCCATTAACCCGTCGTACACCCCTCACCTCACACACACACGACACCTACACCTGCCCCTGATACAGCAACACAACACACCGGCTAGAATCTTCTGCTTCTTTAAAGAAGTTTTTTGGAAATTAATACTTTTATTTAGTAAGGATGCATTAAACTGATCAAAAGGAACATTTATAATGTTAAAAAATATTTCTATTTCAAATAAGAATAATGAAATGTGTCACAGTTTTTAGACAAATATTAAGCAGCACAACTGTTTCAACATTGATAATAATCAGAAATGTTTCTTGAGCATCAAATCATCATATTAGAGGGATTTCTGAAGGATCATGTGACACTGAAGACTGGAGTAATGATACTGAAAATTCAGCTTTGATCAGAGGAATAAATTACATTATAAAATATATTCAAATAGAAGACTTATATTTTAAATTTTAATAATATTTCACAATATTACTGTTTTTGCTGTATATTTAATACAGATCTGCAAACTTATTTAACCATCTAATTGCATTCAGGTCTGTTTTGACCTAGAAAAGGTGCTTTTTAAAATCCATATTTAAAAAAAATATATATATATATATTTGAAAAAATAACCATTTAAACAAAAATGTTACATCTTTTACATTCAGTCCATTTTGACCCGAAAGTGAACTGTGGCTTTACACATGAAATTTAGCTGTTATTTTTATTTTTTTACCTCAATAAGTTAGATTTGTCTCAAATTTGTCTTCTGCGAAATATATTTAGCCTCTTTCCTAAACTCACATATTTTTTCCTTCCCACTGGGACTGTATTTATGTATTTATGAACATGCCCACTCATAAATTAAATACATTATAATTCTGAAATTAAAATAGAATGGCAAACAAATTAATATCTTAATGTGTTTAAAGAGCAAAAGTTAATAGACCAAACAGTCTAAATTTGAAAAAGATGGTTTGGGGAAAAAAAAGTCCACATTTCACTTTGCTGCCACCTATTGATGAACTATTGCACCATGAATAGGAGATTCAAACTGCTTATCGTCATCAATTTTCATATGAAAGTCAGAGTAATATTGATGTTTTTTTGTTAGAAAAATAATTAGCAGGTTTTATAAATTCTGACAAATTAAAATTCTCATATGTTCTTTCAATATAGCCTACAGTATACAGTATTTTTATATTACATCTAATGATATTTTAAAATGAAAAATTATTATTATTTATAAAATATCTTTTCTGGCAACACATTTTTTTTGCTGTAATTCTTGAAAAAAAATTGAAGATATGTATTTTTTAATTAATAAAAAGGGGTGACTAAAGTAGTAGCGTCTTGAGAAGTTATTGATTAAATAGGCATACAATATGGTTTTAGTTGAAAAATATTGAGTTATGACTGTTTATAAGCATACGTTCCACCGATTCCAAAAAGACCCTGGAAAGCAAATGGTGATACAGTTTTTAATGCATTATGGGTAAAAAAAAATATTTAAAAAACATCGCAGCCTAAACTTTTGAATGGTTGGAAATGCATTTCTCTAACTAAACTGTTTGACTAGATTTCAAATAGATCTGCCATTTACAAAACATTTCAGCCTCAATCTTCAACATCATTCGGCGTCCAACTTCACATATTTTCACAGTGAACTATGAGGGAGTGTTTCAGGCAGCTTATGCATGAATGTATCAAATAGAGTAGGCTAATGCAATGACCCATCTCATGCATGGACACGATCAGAGCCAAAGCTTGAGTTTTCCATCCTCTCTTTTCATCCCGAAGCCTGTTTTCAGATGTGGAAGCTGTTTGCTATCATCATCAGTCGCACTTATTTTCACAGTTTTGTTTGAGGTTGGCTGCAGAAAAGATGGATTTTGATAAACGAAAGACATTTTCGAGAACTGGACACAAAGGCGAGGTGAGTCGGAAAACGAGACATGCTAGCTTTTAATGACGTGTTTCGGTGCTCCTAAACTTTACAGAGCAGATAATGACTATGTAGGAAACATAAGTAGGCCTAATAGATCGCAGAGAGCTTTGTCTTGAAGCATAATGGAGTGTTACTTTAAATGCTCTCCGGCTCAGAAACTCGACCGCTTCGAACAAAGCCTGATTAGCATTTGACTTCCCTCCTCTGCAGAAAGTGAATAAATTCTTGGTGTTGTATAGGGATAGGCCTCGTGAGTGTGTGTTTCTCTGTGTGTAAACCCACCTGCATTATTCTGATCAAGAAAAGGTAACAGGATAGTCCCATTCGGACTTCCTCCATAGGATGTGTAAAAGACTCGCATTCAAAATGGTTCAGTCACTGTTTTAATGGTTCACCGAATATGAAAAAAAAATACAGTTATAAATTACACTTTAAACCAAAGCGAAATGAGGAACATTACAATTGTTTTTATCATACAATCAGCAGTACACAAGTTTCAAGTGTACTAGATTAGTAGGCTAGTCTAGGCTACAAAAAGTGGAATTGAAATGCAAAAAAGAGAGCCACAAAATTAAAATAAAAAGTTTAATAAATGACAGCTAATTCAAAAAATGAAGACACACTACAATAGTAGATAAATAATTGTAAAATAACAAATAGGATGTCAGTGGTGATTTTAGGACAGAAATTAAAGACTGAATGCAGAATTCAGAAACCATGGTTGTTAGCGACACCAGTGGCCGTTAAGTGAACTGCAGCCACCTCTGTGATTCAACGTGATCATGTGGACAGATTAAAATTAAATAAAATTAGACTGTAATGATAGTTTGTAATGATCGATATCTTTTCTTTGGCCTTTCATTGACATTACAGTAATGACTCTTTCTTTATCCTGAACTATTCTCTATCCTTTTCATTATCCTGAACATTGCATTTGAGTTGGGTCATAAACGTCACATCCTTTTGATTTTCCCGGCAAAATCGTCCCGAATCCCTCCCATAAAAATCAGCCTGGCTTTTCATAGACAACCAAGTCAGAGAAGGTTTATAAGTTTCGTTACAAGCTGAACAAACATTGGTAAAAAAAAAGTTAATTATTAACTTTTTTAAGTTGATTATTTAATTATTTATAGAAACCTGTAGGTGGCGCCATAAAAATAAGACATAAGTAGATGGCCAATAGCTGCCCTTGATAAACCATGCTATAGCCTAAATAATCATAATATCTCATTTAAAGATCTGAAGGATTTTACCCGAATCCGATCGATCCATCACAAACACGTCTACCAACAAGACAAATGCAAAGTTCATCTATCAGATGTGTCGCATTAAATCTGAATCCAGCCTCAACACATATACATGGAGATAAACTGTTATGATGCGATATATTCTGCGGCACACATTTATAGTCGGCCGTTAATATCCAGAACGCTTGCAGAACGTCTCAGTACAGAAATCAATGAAACTGTGGGATACTGTCAGGGGTTTAGTGTCGTTTTCACCACGGCTGGCCAGAATAGATGCATAATCCGGTATGAAGAGATGGAGGTCAATACGGAGCTGACGGAACAGGTAATAATACATTGACAGGTTTTATGTGAGGTGGAGGAATGGGGGCAGTGTGTGTGGAAATATGGCAAGCCGTTTTAGCTTTTATTCATTTCCAGGATATGAATTCTTGATAGGCTGTCAACAATTGAATTCTTGATATCAACAATTACATTTTTTGATATCAACAATTAAATTTTTGACATCAACAATTGTATTTTCACTAGTGAAATGTCACCATAGGCTACTATTCAAAAGCAATTGTTGATATCAAGAAATGATTTCTTCCTTGTTGAAATTCCAATTTCACATCAGAAATACAATTATTACTAGTAAAAACCTTTATTTTTGATATCAAGAATTGATTTCTTCCTAGTTGAAATTTCAATTTCACATCAGAAATACAATTACTAGTAAAAACCTTTACTTTTGGTATTAAGAATTCAATTGTTACTAGTTGAAATGTCTATTCTTGATATAATTGCTACTAGTAACAATGTTCATTTTTGATATCAATAATTCAATTTTTACTAGTGACAATGTTAATTTCTGAAATCATGAATGTGACTGTTTCAGAAAGCCATTTTAGATATCTGAAACAATATTGATATCAGAAATACATTTTCAGATATCAAAAATGATCATTTTTACTTGTACCAATTGAATTGTTGATATCAAGAATAGACATTTCAACTAGTGACAATTTAATTATTGATATCAGCAATTCGGATGAAAAAATGTAATTGTTGATATCAAGAATTCATATCCTGGAAATGAATAAAAGCTAAGACGGCTTGCCATAGTGGAAATGAAGAACTATAGGATAAGATGCGGTATAAAATATAACCTACACTAAAAAAAAACAAACAATAGAACTGTAGAAGCTTAAAGGGTTTTGTCACTTTAGCATTTAAAGTGTTCTTTAAAATCTAGAACCAGCTTTCGCCATATAGTGGAGATTATATATAGGCTAGTGGATGATTTATTTATTAGTAATAATAAGCACATCTGGCCATAGTCCTTCATTTCTGTCTATGAGAGCGAGCCTTAACCAGTTGGTATGAATTCAGCGTTTGGCTCCTTGAGCATTTTCAGATGAATACAGTGCCCTTATTGTTACTGGAATCATATTTATGAAATTGGTACAACCGGATTTTTTTTTATTTAAAAAAAAAGTATAATTTCATGAAATGCCTCCATGAGACAGAATAATTGAAAACATGCTGAAAGGAAATAGTTCATTGAATTGTGTGGACAATAAAGTATTGAACAGGGTCACATGTCCCACATTACGACATAGCTCTCTGTACTCTGAATGTAATGATTGCCAAATGCAAACTGTAAATCATTCTGAATGAGCTTCCCTGAAGGAGTATATGTAAAGATGATGACAACACACACAGTAAAGGGTTCAAAACTGAGTTTTAGCATTTAAAAAAAGAAAAGAAAAAGTAAAACAGAAAAATCATACATGGAGAAAACATGATTTCTAATTAGTGACACTTGTGTGTCAATTAGTGAGATATTTTTAATGTTCCTCGCTTCCGTTGGAGCAATAAAAATTATTTTTTTTAAATCAATATGTAATGAATATGTAAATCAATTTGCAAATATGTAGGCTACTTCTCCAACTGTTATAATGATTATTGATGCATCAATATTAACTTGTAAAGGAAAAAGGCTTTTCTTTAAATAAATAACAAATAAAAAAGTAGAAGCTTTTTCAAGAAGCACTTATTTTTTCATGAATGTGTGTTTTTTTTAACCATTACAATATTTATAAAAAATAATACAGGGCCTACTGTTTAAAACTTCAGGTATGTTTTTTTTTTTTTTTTTTTTTAAGAAATCAATCATTTTAATATGTAAGGATGCATGAAATGTTCAAAAGTGACAGTAAAGACATTTATAATGTTACAAAAGATTTCAATTTTGAATAGCCTAAATGTTGTTCTTCTGTGAAAAATCTGAACTGTCCTTTTCCTAATTAAATATTTCATTTGTCACCATTGTTGAGATACATACACACATGCTTGATGTCAGTACCTACACATTTTTTTAAAATTATTTTCTAATAATTATTTTTTTAAAGTTCTTCTGTGAAAAATTCCTAAATCAAAGAAAGAAAAAATCACAGTTTCCACATAAATATGCAGCACAACAGTTTTCTAGGTTGATAATAAGCAGGAAATCGTCATATTAGAATGATTTCTGAAGGATCATGTGACATCGAAGACTGGAGTAAATGATGCTGAAAAGTGTTATATTAAATAGATACCTGCAGTCTTGGTGAGCATTAGAGACTTCATATAGAAACATTTAAGAAAGTCTCACCAACCCCAAACTTTTGAATGGTAGTGTAATATTATTCACAACTAAACTGAACCAGAAGACGCTGAAGGCCAGACACTGTGGATCCCAGCTGGCGTCTCTGTCACTCAGTTCATGTTTTGTTTAAGAGGACAGAAGTGTAAAACACCCTTTATTTTAATCATTGGTGACCCTTGGCCTCTGCAGAGGAACATTAATCTGGGCTGGAAACTATGCCTCTTTTCCCAGTCAAGGTTATGTAGTCCAAATTGGGCAAAGTTTCTGGATCTCTATACGAATGACTTTAGATTCCTGATGCCTCGTGCCATTAGCTTTGCCTATTGTTAAAAATTGTTTTTGAACATGTGAATTAAAGTTTCAGAGAATTTGTCGAACAGGTTTTCTTGTCTGAAAGACGAGTGGTCAAAAGCTTAATGTCAAGTCTGGATTCTTGAAGCAACAATCTTTTGTTACAAACCTGCTTTAAAACACAGCAGGATTACTTTATATTCAACTCTGTCTTATGCTGATTATAACCATATGTCACAGGATGTTATATTGGTAAGAAACCCATAGTGATTTAAACAATTGACATCTGAAGAAATCAACTGTACTGCACACGTTTATTTGACCAGTAAGTGCAAAGTTGAAACCCAGCGGTGCGAAACAGTTCGACTCATCCAGCATACATCATTTATCATTTGCTTGGCAGATCTACAAAAAAATAATAATGTTCATCATGATAAATAGGCTAAGTGTGATGCATGGCACGCATATGACTTTTTAGATACGCAGCATTGATATCAACTGACCTCACTGACATTGCATGGTTTAGTTCGATTATAACGTGACAATTAAAAGTAACGACCTTTTCATTATTTTTACAGAACAATTATAATTCCAAACAGCTTGTGCTTCTGTGGTTGCCATTAAATGTGGCCCTGCTGCAACTTGGGTTTTGCAGGGCAGCAAATGGCGCCTCCTTTTGGTGAGCAGCTCAACTGCAGTGTTAATAGACCTATCATATAATGGCATAAAGCAAGTGAAGAGCTAATGACGGGGAGCCAACATGTCTATAGTTTTCATCAAGTATAATCTGCTCAATTTCCCTCTGAAAAGCACGTGTGGCCCATGTTGTCAACATCTTTGAGTATGTCGTAGGTTTATGGTCATGCTGCCATCTAGTGGAAATCTATGGTTGTTACAGGGACAAATCAACTCACTTGTTTATAATTCAAATTCAATTACACATTTGAAATAATCGCGAAACCAAATGATATTATGTCCATTTGAACTAAAGGGAACTATCTGAGCAGCTAATTATTCTAAGGCGTATTATGTGGTCAGAATATTTAAGGCATAGCTACTGTGTGTTTACCTAATCTGTCTGTTTGATTCGTCAGTTTCGTCACACCCAGGATGTAATGGTAAGATTTGCTCGTTTGTGAAATATGGAGATACATTTTTAAAATTTTCAAACAAAAGCAAATATCAATCAGTTGATACATTAAAAGCCTAATTTGGATTGGTTATGTACTGCTGCAAGAAACCAAGCAATGAAATCGATTTTGATAATATCATCCAAGTGTTTAAACCAGAAGACCCTTTTTCTCAGAGTAATATCAGATAAAGTAAAGGTAAGTGAGCAAACATAGTAGTAGTTGTTTTATATATTATTTGAGGAGGGGAAAGTCTGTGTAGCCTTTGTGTAGCACTTCATTTTGCCCAAATGTCCGGGGAAAAAAAAACTTAAGTACCCGCATAGCTAAAGTAAACTTTATAACCTAGGTTATAAAGTCAAACCTAGGTATGTCAATGACGGACAAAACATGTACCTCTGAAATTCGCTGGTCAAAATCCTCACAACTCAATTTGAGCTTGATTTTGGTCAAATGTTTACATAGTGGCACGTGCAAGTGTATGACCATCTGTAAATTCATTCATGTAGGTTATTTCTTATTTGCTGTTATGTTACATTTAGCTTGAAACTATTGCGTTTTCCACCTGATAATTTGGCATGTATTTATTTTTGCCCACCTTGTTATATGAAGCCCCACCAGTTTGAACATTTTTGGTCTCGCCCCTGGTTAAGATTCACTTTGAATTCTTTTGGTTATTAATGTCTACAAACACATGACATCTGTAGTACCATCATGACCAAATAAAGTGCTCAAATTCCATCCGTCTCCTTTGCTTCTCTCTCTCTCCATATCCGACATCATCTCCCAGCCCTTCTTGCTTAATTAGTTATCATTACTTTTTAAAAAAGTGTAGGTTTCGCCCTAAAAATAGTGACATTTGGGCAGAAAGTACAAACATCCTTTTGAATTAAACCAAATGTAGTGAAGAACACTTGGATACTAGTTTGGAATGACATAAGGAAGAGACAATAATTCACATTTTAGTTAAACTATTCCTTTTCCCCTGCCAGCAGGACATTCACGCTCACGATTGGCCAGACAGTCGAGAGGCCCCAGCCAATGAGCAGCAGACGTGGACAGGATGACACACGGACAGAGGGGCATTTAAAAGATGGAGGGGGTCAGAGCCGAACTCCTGCATCACAGGACTCAACTCTACAGCGAGGACCATGAGCACCCAGTTCAGCAAAGGACCCACATTCGGACTCTCTGCTGATGTCAGGAACAAGGTATGTGCACTTTATAACACAAATGCAATAGACTTAGAAGCCCTGCCAGCGTACAATGTTCTTCCTGCTTTAAATTGATGATGGTTTCCTATGCCAAATATTACTTTCCTTAAATTTCTCTCTGAAAAACAAAAGTTATAATTAATAAGCTGAAGCCAATAATATGCATTTTTACCCCATAAGACATTTGTTTTTCTCTCCACCCTCACAGAAAAGGCATATGCAAGTGCGTTCGCTACATTTCTTCTACGTAGGTTTTCGCTGTGTTAAAGGAGTAGTTCACTTTTAAAAAAACTTTTGCTGATAATTTACTCACCCCCATGTCATCCAAGATGTCCGTGTCTTTCTTTCTTCAGTCGAAAAGAAATTAAGGTTTTTGGTTTTTGAAACATCCCAGAATTTTTCTCCATATAATAGACTTCAATGGGAACCAAACGGTTCAAGGTCCAAATGAGAGTTTCAGTGCAAACTGTTCAAAGGCCTTTAAACGATTCCAGACGATGAAAAAGGGTCTTATCAAGCGAAACGATCGCTCATTAAAAAAAAAAAAAAAAAGTTTAAGTTTTATAAGCTTAAATGCTCGCCTTGCTCTGTTCTGTGATGCGCGTTCGTGACTCTCCTGTTCGAACTCGTTTCTTCAAAATGAATGAATCTTTTTTCGTGTCATTTGTTTCATTCAACGAACGAAATGAACGAGTTGACTCGGGAAAAGATTCGTTCATTTTGATGAACGAGTTCGAACAGGAGAGTCACGAACGCGCATCGCAGAACAGAGCAAGGCGAGCATTTAAGCTTATAAAACTTAAACTTTGATTTTTTTTTTTATTAAATGAGCGATTATTTCACTTGATAAGACCCTTATTCATCGTCTGGAATCGTTTAAAGCCCTTTGAACAGTTTGCACTGAAACTGTCTTTTGGACCTTGAACCGTTTGGTTCCCATTGAAGTCCATTATATGGAGAAAAATCCTGGAATGTTTTCATCAAAAAACTTAATTTCTTTTCGACTGAAGAAAGAAAGACATGGACATCTTGGATGACATGGGGATGACAACAAGCTACTTGTTGTTCATCAACTTTATTTATATGAAAGCATTTAAAACAATACATTGTGTGTATGCATGAGTCGTCCAAATAAAAATGATATTTCATGTCTTCAGAAGAAATCCAATATACTAAATGGAAAGGTAAAGTGTAACATTAATATCAGTAAAGCTTTTAAGAACGACGTTGAATAATAAATGACTCAGAGTCACAGGGAATTTTAATTCCGAATGAACTGAATCACAAAAGAAGGCACGAATTTATTTAGACTTTAATTGTATTAAGAAGAAGAAAAAAAATTCCCATTTTGGTACTGAGTTACACAGCAGCAACATTTCCCAAATATGCATAAAATATGTATGTTTTTTGTTATTGATGCTCTTTTATGTCTGAATTTCTAATGGGAAAAGTGTGTCATTATAAGATCTATTTACTGATGTCATGGACACTAACATCTACATTACTGTTGTTGTTGCTTTTATTAATATTATGGTAAAGTAGAAGGGCAAACCTGTTTCTTTTGTCTAATAATCATGCATAAAAAAGCTTTTTTTCCCACAAACAGCTTACATAAATAATGTTAGCAGCAAATGAAACCATTAAAAAGCACTTTTTTGACCTTTTCATTACTTGACATGGCAGCTGGCACAGAAGTATGACCCTCAGGCGGAGGAGGCTCTGAGGACGTGGATCCATGAGGTCACAGGTCGTACGCTCCCTGAAGACTTCATGCAAGGACTGAAGGACGGTGTGATCCTGTGCGAGTGAGTTTCGGCTGTCAAAGACAGTTAGTAAGCTTTATTTAACCAGTTGGCCTGGTTTCACAAACAGGGTTCAGATTAAGCCAGGATTAGGCCTTAGTTAACTCATTACATATTTGTGCTTGGCATAATTGCTCTTATATGGTGTTCATCCACTAGGCTGATAAACAAACTGCAGCCTGGATCTGTCCTGAAGGTCAATCACTCACCCTTGAACTGGCACAAGGTAGTGTGTTTGAATATTGAGGCATCTCTTGCATTGCTCCTAGTCAGATTTGTGTGCATACTATGTTTGAGAGTGACTTCTTGGGTTTCATGTTATGAAATGGAGACTATTAGCCAAATTTTTTGCCATTTTAAGAATGCGTTATGTACTGTTTAACTCAGAGAAATGCAGAGAATGTAGACACTGTATGAGTGTACCAAAGTGATTCACACTCTGCTACAGTCTGGCTCGCTCTTTTCGCCACTGTCAAAGTGGATATTGATTTACAGTGCAAATAGTTACAGTAGATAAAAGAAACATGCAATTAAGAGTAGTCTACATTAACAAGGAATGCAACTCAAGAGTCAAACTCATCTAATGAATGGACTATTTTACCTCATTAACTCTAGTCTGTTTACTTCAACTGCAGAGCTGACCTAAAAAATACTATATTTCCAGGCATGGCATAGTAGTTTCGATTTGGGTGAAATTTGGAGTTTACCCAGAGATGAATCTATCCCTAACTTGCTTTTTTTTTCTCTTAGTTGGAGAATATCACTCACTTTGTGCGAGCCATTGGTAAATACGGCCTAAAACCATATGACATGTTTGAGGCCAACGACCTTTTCGAGGACATGAACCACACCCAGGTCCAGGGCACCCTCATCACTTTGGCTGGAGTGGTGAGAAAATCTAATAAAACTCTTGCACTTGATTATGTCTACTATGGTTTCGGTCAACAATCACAGTGCGCAGAGGTCTATGGAGGTCTATGGTCACCACCTCAAAGAGCATGCACAGAGAAGTCCAAATTAAACATGATTTAATGACTCGTAAATGGCCTAAGACACGAAACGAGCGGTTTGTGTGAGAAAACAAATAGTATTTATATCGTTTTTACCTCTTGTAACCACAAATCAAAAGTGTTATAAAAGTTTTTTGGTGTTTTTCATATATGTGGCTCTGGTTACATGAGGTAAAAGATATAAATACTGTTCATTTTCTCACACAAACCGCTCGTTTCGTGTCTTAGGCCATCAATGTGTACTTACATTTTCGAGTCATTAAATCATGTTTAATTTGGACTTCTCTGTGCATGCTCTTTGAGGTGGTGACCATAGACGTCCATGATATGACTGACAGACACGAACAGTTTGACCTAAAAATATCAAAATTGAAAATACTGTGGAAACAAAGACACCTACATCTTGGATGCCCTTGAGGTAAGCTGAAACATACCAAAATTAAGTTCAAAGTGAACTATCCCTTAAAAATTGGTCTACTGATGTGAATATTTCCTCACCGTGACATACTTAAATAATCCATCTTAAATTACCTGTAAATACGATCAAAAATATTTAATACTCTCTCTGCCTTTCTGTCTTTTTCCATGTTCTCTTTTCTCCCAGGCCAAGACGAAAGGCTTCTACACAAAAAGTGACATCGGTGTGAAGTATGCTGCAAAAAAGCAAAGGAAATTCAATCCTGACAAGATGAAAGGAGGGGAAAGCATTATCAGCCAACAGGTCACATGACAAATACTTGGAAAAAAGACGTAACGTAAACGTAACATGCAATTGCATAGAAATGGAAATTTGTCTAAACTAGACAAATATCAAGAGTGTGTAAATTAACTATTTGAATTACAGTTGCATTTGATTATACATGAATGCCCCCGGTCCCGCAGCTGTGTAAGACGCAATAAACAAATTGGCAACACTTTATTTCAATAGTCCACTAAAAGTAACTACATGTCAACTTTTCAACTATTGTGAAATTTTAAATGGCTGTTTTCTATTTCAATATATATATATATTTTTCTGTGATGGCAAAGCTGTCACAAGATCCTTCAGAAATAATTTTAATATGCTAATCAATATATAACATTTCTTAAAGGAGTAGTTCACTTTTTTTTTTAAAAAAAACAAACTTTTGTTGATAATTTCCTCACCCCCATGTCATCCAAGATGTCCATGTCATTCTTTCTTCAGTCGAAAAGAAAATAAGGTTTTTGATGAAAACATTCCAGGATTTTTTTCCATATAATGGACTTCAATGGGAACCAAACGGTTCCAGGTCCAAAAGACAGTTTCAGTGCAAACTGCAAACTGTTCAAAGGCCTTTAAACGATTTCAGACGATGAATAAGGGTCTTATAAAGCGAAACGATCACTCATTAAACAAAAAAAAAATAAAGTTTAAGTTTTATAAGCTCAAATGGTTGTCTTGCTCTGTTCTGTGACGCGCGTTCGTGACTCTCCTATTCAAAATCGTTCATCAAAATGAACGAATCTTTTCCCGAGTCAACTCATTCATTTAGTTCGTTGAATGAACCAAATGACACGAAAAAATGATTCGTTCATTTTGATAAACGAGTTCGAACAGGAGAGTCACGAACGTGCATCACAAAACAGAGCAAGGCGAGCATTTGAGCTTATAAAACTTAAACTTTGTTATTTATTTTTTAAATGAGCGATCGTTTCGATAAATAAGACCCCAAATTTTAGAACGGTACTAAATATGCTATTTCTCATCTGATTCACAGATGGGCTCCAATCAATTTGCCAGCCAAAAGGGCATGACCTCCTATGGAACCAGACGTCATCTCTATGATCCCAATATAGGCATGGAGAAACCAGCGGATCGATCCACTATAAACCTCCAAATGGGCACAAACAAATGCGCCAGTATGGTGAGGGCCAAAATTACTGTAATTATGAGATGACCTCTACGTTCATGGCCAACACTCATAACAGCGAAATGAAATACATGTATTGCTGGTGGCGGTAAAATACTTTAATCACACTATTAATTCACCTCTTGAAAAACGTGGAGGAATTCAGAAAGCAACATTGGATTTTTAAGTTCATTCCAGAACTGTTGCAAGTGCGATATATTTATTATATTATTACCTACACCTGTGTCCTGTTGTAGGCTGGAATGTTTGCTCTTGGCACGGCAAGACAAGTGACGGAAAAGAACGTGAATCTAGACCCGGTGGACTCGACCACAGTGTCTCTGCAGATGGGAACCAACAAAATGGCGTCTCAGAGCGGCCAAACTCCGATGGGAGGATCACGTCTAGTGTACGACCGCAAATACTGCGCCAAGCCGAATGAACAAAACGCCATTGACTTCCTTAATTAATGCACTTTGGTATTCAGCATTGGTAGAGAATGTGCCTTTCTCCTGATCTCAGACCAGCTTAACTAAATTAAATGATTTCTTTACGTGGATGATGTAGGGATACATTTTCTCGACTTAATTAGAAAAACAATTAAGCTGCTCTCTGATTAGTTTAAAAGGCATCGTCTACCTCACGAAATCTTCTAAACTCCAAATCAATCTTGTTTTGGTGCTTCATTATAGATCAGACGTAGTTCCAAAATTAAAATGGTATGTAATTGGTCTTTAGTCTCAGAATATACTGGATCATAAAAAGTTTAAAATGTTAATGGCGATTGAAAATACACAAAAGACGATCAGTTCGTGCCTATATGTGGTCTTGAACAACGAAGATGTTGATACAAAGATAATGAAAGTATAAAATGGTTGTGTTATTGTTCTGAAGTAGGGTCAGGACAAGACCCTGTCCTCTAAATTTGGTGCCTTGTCATCAGTTATTAATTTATATTCTTTAGGATCATTAAAGGAAAAGTAGTTTAATCATTCACACTGATGTCTGGTCAGATATATGTTCAGAATATACACCAATTGTGTAAGTATTAAGTAAGTGATGCAATGTTCAGAGGAAAGTGTGAAAGTATTTGAGCATGTCATACACTTTTGATCTTTTCAACTTGTGCTTGCTTGTCTGCTTATTTGAAAAGATGTCTTGGCAACTGCTTAGGCCTGTATGTTTTTTTTTTTTTTGTTTTTTTTGTCACAAAAAAATGCTTATGAAACAGAATAGCATTGAAGAGAAATCTTTGGCCTACTTTCTGAGAACTAACAAATATATTTAATTCATATTTTCATTAACAGATGCAAAAACATGGTGTCTTAGTCCTATACTGTTTTATATAAGGACATTCTTAAAAGATCTTCTGACAAGTGCATGATACAGTGTTTGATATGGTACCATAACATTGAATGATATTGGACCATGGCATCCTGTTACTCCAAGGCTCTTCAGATAGTCGGCCTACAATGGAGGCTAAGCTACATATACATCTCCAAAAAATATAGTTATTATATGGTACTTTTTTGTCAATTTTCCTTACTCTCAAATTTCCCTCTTCTGCGGTTTGAATATAAAACAAGATCTTTTATTATAGATAATAAACATTTGAGAAAATGTATGTGTCCTCTATTTTTTTACTCTGAAAATCAGTGAAGTTGTTGTGTCACAAACTGTCTATGGTCACAAATCTTCATTAGTAAGGAGAGCCACTGACACACTTTCTCTGAAAGGGCCGGGAACAAATTTGCCCATAATTGTGATGGGAGGTCCGACTAATTTATACCGTTTCAAAGCACCACATAAAAAACACGATTCAGTGAATCGTTTACGCCGTGACGCAATCACATGTTCACCGCACTGGCATTTACGAGCTAGACTTTTAACAGATGCAAAGTAATTCTGTCATTTTACAGGTGTATAACATGCACTGTCCTGTTAAATAAATAAATAATGATAATTAAAAAAAAATAACATTTAAGCATATTGCTGTTGTTTATTGCCTACAACCCGATCCCCCTCCCCCTGTTTTTCTTTGAGATTTTTGGGGGGTGAAATGGCTTGCTCATAACAGTAAATTTCTACTTATTAAAACGAACGCGTTGAAAAAAAAAAGATTCATTAAAGTAATACAACGCCTGTCAATCAATTCGATCATATGTAGTAGTCGTTGGCTACATTTTCGCTCTTTGAAAACATGTGGGAAAGAAGTGCCTTATTTTATTCGAGAAGTGTCTTGTTTTATTCGAGAACCTCGCGAGCCGAGTTGAAGCGATTAGTCCCGTTCATAGAGGTCCCGTTTTGCGAACGTGTTCAACCGATTCATTGAAATGATTCAACTCACAAGAACCGAACTTGCATGAGATTCGCTTAAGGATTCAGTCAGTGTCACTTGAGCTCTCGGCAGACATGTTCCAACAGGTATTATATCAAAACAATCTCACATTTCGTGATATAAATGTCTTTTTGTATCTTTATAAATGACAATTATCCTATCAAGTACAAATTTATTTATCATATTAACTTGGTCGTTTTTCTGAATCGCGATCACGAGCGTCAAAGATAATCCGTGTTTGCAGTTAGCTTCAGACATTACGTTGCTTCAAACACCGAAACACGTTTTTGTACATTCTTTGGAAATTTATGGCAATTATATGACAGACAAAATTTAAGATTTAATTGTTATATTTTGGAGATTAGCATAAATCTGCAAGAACCAGCATTGAATTATTAATAGCACTAAACGCTTCAAATTATTACACAATCCTCTGGAATACTTGCTTCTCATTGGTCACTCACGTCAATCTGTGGTCTAATATTTTTGTTGAATGAACTATTGTTGTCACTGGCAACAGATTTCTTATATAACTGTCTATCTATTAAAATACATAAATTAACATGACAAAATCTCGCATAAATAATTGTTTTGACATGAATTATTTACTTAAACAGAATATTGCCCTTTTGCCAATTACAAACAATTATTCCAGTGTAATAATTTGAAATAATTCAATATGTATTGGTAAACATTTGTGTGGGTGGGCACCGCCCATGCAGGATCTGTCCCCCCTGATGACGAGGGCCCTGATTTGCAATAATGACTGGCTGGTTGAACTTGTTTATGATCCCAACTGTTTGAAACGGTTGAGGAATGTTCAGTCTTTATTACTTTTTGTTTGTTCCTAAAGTGTAATCCAACGCTGCTTTACTATTCTAATCCATTCTTACTCTGTCTATGTATTCTCAGATGTCATTTAAAGAGCTGGTGAAAGTGCTAGGACTGGGAGCCGTAGCTTTCGTTCTGGGTGTGGAGTGGTTTGACTGGCTGGCGCGGCGTCTGAGAGTCTCTCGCGGGCCCCTGAAAGAAGTTCTGTTCTTTCCATCACCCCATGTCTGTGTCGAGCACCTGTTCACGCGCCAGAGACGTTTCCCCTGGTACTTTGGTCCACTTTTTCTAATCTAAATGTATAATAATGAGTAAAACAACTCATTTTTCTTGCTTCTTTTGGCCCTCAGTGCATGTCCCCTCCCGCATGGCATTGAGACGTCCTTCTCCAGGCTCCTCGAGCATCTCCTGTCCGCACGTACCTCACTGGACCTGTGTGTGTTCTCCTTCTCTCACATGGAGCTGAGTAGAGGGATTCTCCACCTGCACAAACAGGGAGTCATCGTACGAGTCGTTACGGACAGAGACTACATGACCATCACTGGCTCTCAGATCGGCATCCTTCGTAAAGCAGGTGTGTGTGTATTATTGCTGCTGCATTGCAAGTATGGACTTGCTCCTGCTGACAGATACACAGACGTGCTGACGTGAGCTTGTATATACTGTAGACGGTGACACTACTTGGCGTAGATCTTCTTCTCTGTTACGTATGTGTGCAAGACCGTTTTGAGTTTGAGCGCCCCCAAGTTGTGTTTTACTTTAACTTCAGAAGCTCCAAACACGTGAGCAAAAGCGGCAATCTCATTGGTCGGATAGTTTTTGACGCGGCGCGTCAAACTAAAAAAACGAATCCGAGGCGTTTTTTTTAAAAATGCAGTTTTTACGCGTGGCATTTTCCGCATCGATGTGCACACTCACATTGGCACCCTTTGTTTAGGTGTGATGCGTTAAACGTCGCGAATATCGCGTGATATTCGTGTGAAATTCGTCCCGGTGTGAATAGGCCTTTCAAGGCAAAGAGTTATTTTGGTCCTGAACATTACTAAAAAATAGAGATGGGCAACGATTAATCGCGATTAATCGCATTCAAAATAAAAGTTTGTGTTTACATAATATATGTGTGTGTAGTGTCGTGTGTATAATTAATTTGTATATATAAATACCCACGCATGTATATATTTAAGAAAAATGTGTTATTATTAATATATCAAATATTTATATTTATATATAATATTAATTGTGAATAAATATATATAAAATATATACATGCATATATTTTTTAAATATATAGATGCATGTGTGTGAATTTATATATACAAATTAATTATACACGCTACACAAACATATATTATGTAAACACAAACTTTTATTTTGGATGCGATTAATCGCGATTAATCGTTGCCCATCCATACTAAAAAATTTCAACAACCACAGAAATGTCTCTGCCTTTTTAGAGTTTATTAATTTTCATTACTATCCCAGGCTAAAAAAAAATACATATTCCCTCATATTTCCATGTTTTTAATGATTAATGACTGCTGCAAAGTGATTAAACTGTCAGTCATACCTTGATTACAACAGCAGCACAGCTCGCACAAGTTCTGTCTGGCTCAACCTTTGTTATTTCAGTACACACACACTGCTGTAACTTCTTTTAGCTCTCACACCCAGGCAACCGCGGACTGTGAAACTCACGGCCTGACGCATTAGTGCAGAATTAAAGGAGCCCTAGATGATTCACACACGGCGGGCTTGACAGATGTGTATAAATCGCATCTGTTGTTAATTTGCAAGTGGATTTGGAGCTAATTGATAGTTTCCCATCTGTTTGTTTTCACCTCTGTTCCAGGCATCTGTGTGAGGCACGAGATGAGCGCAGCTGTTCATATGCATCATAAGTTTGCATTAGTGGATGGCAAGAAACTGATCACGGGCTCCCTCAACTGGACCCTAACCGCAGTCCAGAGCAACAAAGAAAACGTCATGATTACAGAGGAGCCGGCGCTCGTGCAGCCCTATCAGCAGGAGTTTCTGAGGCTGTGGGAGGCCAACGATCCGGCCAATCACAAACCTCAAACCAAGTTGAAACCTAGTTTTGTGATTTCTGACTGACTGTCTTGTGGTATGCTTTTTTTATTTTAATTTTTTTTAAATAGCAGTTTTTATATTTGGTTCAATATGATTATTTATTTAATTTTTTTTTCTCAGATATGTGCCCTAATTAAAATGCTCAAATAATCCATAGTTCTGCTTATAAACACCTTAGTGTGTAAAACAAGCTGAAACCTGTGAGTGTGTTTTATAGCCATGCTTTAGATTGCTCAATTCCTGATGGCGCTCGCTTTTGTGTTCCTCTTTTGCGACTAGGAGATTTTAGATAAGCTTGTTTCTGTACCTATACTGTATGTACCTGAATATCACATAAAATAATAAATATCTGTACTGAAGGATTTATTAAAAGAAATAATAATTTACTCTGTTTGTGTTAGCTTGTAATTGAGTACAAACAGCTCACATATTGTTTGATACTCTTACTGGTTTTAATAAAAAGAACATTACATTGTTAATGTAAAAATACAAAACTTACATTTTTTTGTTTTTGTTTTTTTATGTTGCCTAATATAAAGTAATTTTTAACCAGGAAATTGTGACAACATTAAGTGTAACTGCAGCAATTTACATTTGATTTATTAAAACAAAATCTGTGAGGACTTTACCAACACGAAATCCAGGGAGAGGATTTCCCTCCCACCTTGCATATATCTAAACCTACCCATCTCTGCCCCCGATCCATGACGCCACCCCTAATCCTACCCATCTCCACCCCTAATCCTACCTATCTCTGCCCCGATCCCTAAACCCACCCCTAATCCTACCATCTCCACCCCCTGATCCCTAATCCTACCCATCTCCACCCTATGACCCCTAACCCCACCCCTAATCCTACCTATCTCTGCCCTGATCCCTAACCCCACCCCTAATCCTACCCATCTCCGCCCCCTGATCCCTAACCTCACCCCTAATCCTACCCATCTCCACCCCGATCCATAACCTCACCCCTAATCCTACCCATCTCCACCCCGATCCATAACCCCACCCCTAATCCTACCCATCTCCACCCACTGGATCTGGATCCAACTCCGCCCCCTGGATCTCGTGTACTGCAATGAGGTGTTACTGACTTTACCTCCTCATTTCAGAACACCTCACTACTATTATGTGTATGTGATATAGATATGACATATATATATATATATATATATATATATATATATATATATATATATATATATATATATAAAGTCTCCTATTTTCAAAGTAAATGTATGTCTTTCTTACGTAGCCTACATCGTGTAGATTCATAACATAGCTTGTGTTAATAAACCGTTATAACTGTCGATCCTGTTACTTTTTCCCTACTTTTTGAGGCTGCTGAGGGCATCCGTTTGACAGAATGACCCGTATGTAAGTGGCAGATGATATTGCTGAGTGTGTCTGACTGACAGCAGACCTGTTGATTGGCTGCTCAGTGAGTTCAGCTGGACGCTCGCCAGGGCCACTAGCTGATCTGGGAACAGCCATCGCCCTTTCGACGACGAGCCATCAGCACAAACAAACAAAAACTGGTCGACAGCCAGGTCTCTGCAGACATCAAGCTTCTGGCTTTGCAACGCCCCTCTGAAGGGAAGGGAAGACTCGGTTTTAAACCCGATAAGGCGAGTGAGTGAGTGGACCATTTCCAGTGTGTTTTGCTGGAAAAGTGAAACTGGATGTCCGAAACCAGCTGAGGAAACAAACGCGCAACATCAACTTTATAGAGTGAAATAAACACCTCCAAGAAGAGACAAATAAGGTTAGTCACCATATTATGTTTGTGCCCGAAGGATATGCATTTTTCTTTTATCGTTTACAGTAGTGAGATATGTGTAGATGTCCATATGGGAGCATGACTGGAACCGTTTCAAATATCTCTAGCTGCTATTCATTCAAATATCTCTATTTCATTTTCAACCGCAGAATTGAGTTATTGATGACATGACCATATTCATATTTTCTGAGTGTGTTAGCTGATGTTGTGTTTGACAGATCTGTAACGTTAGATTTCATAGTTTGGGGTGTGTGATGATGCTGTTTGTGTCAGATCTAATCTAACTTGTCATTTAATCTCAGCCTACATGCGCGAAAAGGCTTTCACGACATTTTATTTCAAATTGCAGTGGCACAACAGCATTGTGTTCATTCATGTGTGTAAGGTGTGTCATATCCTGGTATGGTAACTCCCTCTTCAGGTAATTTAACGTTACAGGTGTTAATGTGATCACCTCTTACTCATATGCTTGAGCAGGATGTTAACTCGTTTTTCTTATTATAAGGAAATGGGTGTTTATGGGAATAATTTAGGGTGAATTCAAGTTGATGGGGACACTTTTCCCAAATCATCTCAATGACAAAAAGTGTCCAAAATCCAAATCATCCTGAATTCAATTCACTGCATGTCATTATTTACTAATCCTTATGTTCAAAAACTCTATGGTGTTGTTTTTGTCTGTGGAACAAAAAATGTTAACGTGTTTCTGTCTGTCAGGCTCAAAAGGGGCCATAAAAGACCATAAAATACTATAAAACTAATCCTTAGGATTTATTAATTTATATTCAAGTCTCCTGAAGTGATATAACAAAGTTTTCTGTGACAAAGAAGCTGAAATTTAAGTAGTTACTCACATAAATTCTTAAGTCATAATACCAGTTTGTTGCTTACTAGGTAAAACTAAATTGAAAACCGTTTTTGTTAATTGAAATGAAGCTAAAATAAAATATAAAAATGATATAGGCCTAATATAAAAATATAAAAAACTTAAAATTAACTATGTGTTATGTGTAAGCTGAAGTACTAAAATGACTAACAAGGAATAAATCTAAATGATAAATGTCAATGTAAATCTAAATTAAAGCTAAATCGGACAAAAAAAAATACTGAGCAAAATAACAGGTGATTCAAATCACTATCATCACCCATTATCACAGGATAACACAATAATGATAGAATCTGTATTTTCGGGTGAACTCTTTCCCCCATCTTATTATGTGCTTCCCACTTTAAGCACTGGTTTCTGTGCAGAATAAATTGTGCTGAGCTGGTCTTTGCTGTAATGGCTCTGAATCAAGGAAAGATCCTCACTCAGCATGTCTGATGCGCAAAAAAAGAAAGAGAGAGATAGATGACAGTGCAAGAAGAATACTTACATGTCAGAGTATCAATGAAGCTTTAGATAATGGTACACTGATTTTTGCCCTGATTTTAACTAGCCAACAGTTTTGTGGAAATTGTGATGAATGACCAAATTCAGGGGCAAATCAGCACTGGGTGAGTACTGGAATTAGCATTAAGCTAGTACAACCATTGTTTTGCTGCATCCGAAATCATATACTATATAGCATGTGAAAAACAGTATGCCAACAGAGTAGTATGTCCAAATACATTGTATTCGAAAAACAGTAAATAGTCCCCGGATGACGTAGGCTAACTGATGCCTACGTCAGGTCACATGATTATGCTAACATGGAAGATGTAGTTTGGGTCCTCCCTAAAAGCAATCCCATTGGTTTAAACTGCTTTTAATAGGTACTCTCTTAAGCGCCTGATTACAATTCCTCCAAAATCATGTTATGATAAATGCTGTTTCAACGACATTATAACAGCCATTTATGTCTCTGTTAGTTAGCTTATATACTAGCATAGCATACAAATGAGTGATTAGCCTGATAGCTTAGTTTATATACACACATTTGCACCATATAGTCTTAATCATCTTTAATGTAATTTTTAAGTTTAATTAAGGGTTAAATGTCCAAATATTTCAGTTATAAATAAAACAAGCAAATGATGTTCAGTTATTCACTTGATAGGCTGTTATTATTATTTATTAATTAACAGTTAGTCAAGTGTAAAAAATTATGTTCAATTGGATTTATTATGCACTAATGTGTTTCCGTACGCATTATATATTAAGCTATGCGGATTTAAAATTAATATCATGCATACTTAATTAGGATAGTCATTAACTGGTGGTTTGGGGAGACCTGATTTAAAGGGAGGAACGGCTAGTTTCGTCTTCTCTATGACATCACTCACGTCGACAGCAAACAACGATTGGTCGGTAAGAAATGTGTTGTCTGACATGTTTCTTGCCCACGATCGCATAATCTGACACAGTGACTATTTTAATTTTAAGGTGATCCGCTAACCTAGCTAGTTCTTTTTATTGTTGGCATTTTAATCCGATTTAAATGTTGTGAGAAGAAAAATAAAAAAACTTTTAGATATCGATCTGCATATGCAATGGACATCAAAACGCCTCTATATTTAAGAAGCACATACAAAAGACCTGAACTAATCGAAGAGAGCGAAGGGGCGTCGTCCATTTTTTAATTTTTTTTTTAGTCTATGATTTTAACAGGAATAAATCCAGTCGCGCATGAGACCTCCTGACTCACGTTGTGATTTTTCATTATTTCCTGTGTCACTTCACTTCTTGGTTGTGAGTTTGAAGACCAAGACAGCCAGCATAATTGAGCAAAAGTGTCACAGCATTCTCAGGGCCCAACATATGAAGGTGGTTTTCTGGAGGGTTAGACAACTGACATTTATTATGATGACATACCTTGTCTCTCTGAGTTTTGACTTTTTGACTTTTCCTCCGCCCCCCTAGATGGCGTCGGCCAACGATACCCGTAATCAGACGCAGGTGCAGAAGGATGTGGCCGATCAGAATTTTGACTACATGTTCAAGCTCCTCATCATTGGCAACAGCAGTGTTGGAAAAACTAGTTTTCTGTTCCGTTTCGCTGACGACTCCTTCACCTCTGCGTTCGTCAGCACGGTCGGCATCGACTTCAAAGTCAAAACGGTTTACCGTAACGAGAAGCGAGTCAAACTGCAGATATGGGTGAGTGTGTAGCCTATATTTGTTCATTCAAAGTCAAGACAAAAAGTGGTGTGCATATTTTGAATTAGTTTTTTTCTTTAATGGTATATTATTGTGAACTATTTTAGATGTACCTGCCCCTTTAAATGACATATAAAAACAAAACAGACTGTTGCTGGATGCTTTAAACGTTAATCTGATATTTTTTTCTCTCTATAAGTGTGCAGTTTTTGGTCAGAATAAGCTTGGAAGTATACCAGACTTCAATAGAGTGCATTAGTATCGCCATCTTTTTAGTGCCATTGATGGGCAGACTTTTTCCCATAGGAGTTATGGTTACAGAAAAAGGCCAGTAGATGGCGATGTCACTTTGTAAAGAAACACTATAGACTGATCATGTAATTCACCGTTTTTTTTTTGACAAATTTGTGTTTTTGTAGTTGGTATCCACAATGGTATCGTTTTCAAAAACTTGCACTTTGAATCCCGTTTTCAAAAGTTAGCATTTTCAGGCTCCGAAAACGTCGTTGTTGTGAAATTAACGGCCAAAACGCATAAGAAGTTTTTAGTTGTAACGGTATAATGTATTAGGCCAGGAAAACCTGGGGTACTAAAGGCCCGTTCACACCAAGGACGATAACTATAAATATATCGTTCTACAAATAGTTTTCTCAATATTAAAGAATAGCAGCGTTCGATATAACGATAACGGAACAGTTAGTCATCACTTTCAGAACGATTTTATCCAGCTGATAAACGATAAAAACACAGCCAACACGGGTAGATGGTCCTCACTGCAGAACTCGAAATCCAAGGGGAGGATTTGGATCCAGATCCAACTCCTCCCACCTTACATATACCTAAACCTACCCGTCTCCACCCCCTGATCCCTAACCCCACCCCTAATCCTACCTATCTCCGCCCCCTAACCCCACCCATAATCCTACCTATCTCCGCCCCTAACCCCACTCCTTAACTCTACCCATCGCCGTCCCCTAACCCCACCCCTAACCCTACCAATTCTCCACCCCTTATATCTGAACTCCGCCTCCTGGATCTTGTGTACTGCAATGAGGTGCTCTCTCATTGCATTTCTCTGCAGAATTATTGGTATTTTAGTTTTTCACCAGCAAATCCCGCCATTATACATGATTATTAAAAAGCCCGGCCGATAAATGATTTTGAAGGCCGATACCGATACAAATATTTGTTGGTTTTAAAATCCGATATGAAATATTCATTTATCGGGCATTATAACTGCCGATACTGATAGTTTGGAAAATGCCTAATATCGGCCGATAATATCGGCCTGCCGATAAATCGGTCTGGCTTTAATGATTATTTTAACAATAGGTTGAAAATGTATACCATCAATTAACATATAGCTTACAGTACGACTGTCTTTAAAGGTATTTTAAGTTATCGATAAAAATAAATCCCCCTAGGGATTTTTTTTTTTTTTTCCGAAACCCGACTGTTGCGCTTTAGTCTGACTATGTCTTTAGTGCAATGCTTTTAGTTGCCAGAGTTTAAATGCATTCAGTTTCTTGCACAGGTATATTGGAAGAATAATGTCAGTGCTTTATTATCTGTTATTATTAATATTTACAGTTTAATCCAGAAATGAAAGACTTGTTATTGCCAAAGTCAAATGTGGTGAAAAGAGGATCCACTAACCATGTGTCAGTATGACTTGGTAATACTTTGATCAAGATAATTTAGGTGGTTAGTGTGTGTGAATGTTACAAACATCCAGACCAACCCAAACCAGATGGCCACATCATTTGATGCATTATTTGTGGGACACACACACCGGCCTAAATCCATTTCGAGGGAACCTTTACAAAATAAAAGCCATAAAATCAAATTGGTTGTGCTTTTTGACCGTCCAGACCCGCTTCCATCCGCCTTCTGCACTGAATCACTAACTGAATCAATACTGAGACAGGACGTTGGCCCAGTGCTGCCAAATAATGTTTTATGGTCTGGTGTGTGTTTTTGTGGCTGCATAAGTGTTTTAAGTCTGTTTGTTAAATTTTTTGTAAAAATTCCTTTGTTTTGAAACAGTCATTTTAGATGTTATTGTTGTTGTTCGGCAGTTCATAGCCACAGCCGTCCTCGACAGAGGAAGCGACAGTACTTTCTGTTGGTGAAAGGAAGTGGGTGAGAACGTTTAAGAGGTGTTGAGTAGCATTTTCCCAGAATGCACTTGTTTGCTGATAATAGAACAACTCAGCTCTGATCTGAAATTCACTAGAATAGAGTGTAATGTAGTAACTTGATTTTTACATTACATGTGCAAAACGTAGCTAGGATTGTGGGTAAGTTGTTACTAGGTTGCTAGGATTTTCTAGGTAGTTGCTAGGGGGTTGCTTGCTAGCCCAAGTCAGATGATATTCTCCCTCCTCAGGAATTAATTAAATATTTTATAATACGGCAAGTGAAAATTGTAAAAGCCAAGGAAAATGATGTCATGTGAAGCCTGATGCAGAGCTGATGGCACAGTCCCAATTGTTGAATCATATTGCTTTTATCATGCATTAGACCAGAGGTTCTCAACTGGTTTTGCTTCAGGACGCACATTTTACATTGGATATCAAGTGCCGACCCAATTTGCTACCAACAGCATTTACCGTACAAAAGTTTATTGAAATGCATTTGCATTGCATTGCATAAAAATGTGATTATCTGAGAATTTATACAGTCTCGACGCCAGTTCAGCAGCCAATCAATCGCTTCTTACTATCTACTCACACATTTGTTGGCCCCTCCTCCTCCCCAGCACCACCTGTCTCGATCTGCTGCAGGCTCTCTTTTGTCTTGCCATAGCACATTTTACTATAAAAAAAGTCTTTGTACTAGTTTTGGTTGCAGATCTAGTCTGCCAAAATCAAATCTATTTACATTTCTCATTCATAAAATGTGTGTAACAAACTACTCCGATGGTTATCTTAAATAGTTTTCTTCTCCCTTTATTTTAATTATTAACTATATTGATTATATGGTTAGTTGCATTGTGTTATTTACATTTAGCATTGCATTTTTCCCCGGCAGTACTTATAGAGAACCACTACATTAAACCTGTTTAAAGACCATCTCTGTCGCCAAGATCCCAGAACGCAGTCCGAGCCTTGTGGTGTGTATATGTGTGTGTGTGTTTGTGTGTGTGTGGTGTATTTAGTGGGTGCGGAGGAGCAACATTAAGTGTTTGGAAATGTTTAGTTAATAATCAGTCATGTTATATTGACTATATTACTATAGCAGTGAGTATTTGTATTGTTGTATCTCCATACATATATTTAGTAGACTTTCAGTTACAATTTAGACTATAACTTCACAACTACATCTCAACTAACTCTCATTAGAGTGTTTGTGAACTGTTGGTTTAGGATTAGTAAGTTGACTTATAGTCAGTAGAATGTCTATTGGGGGGCATCAAAATAAAGTGTTATATGGAGATATTAAGCAGTCAGTACTAATACTCAAAGTTGACAACATGACAGGTAGCTACTTATAGTTAGTAGAATGTTTAAAGTGGATTACCGAAATAAATTATCCATTTAATGGCCAAAATAAATCATTCTTTTTTTATTTATGAACTTCAGGATACAGTTCAAAGTTCAAGTCAAGACCGCTGGGATTGAACAGGACTAAATCTTTATTTTAATACCATATTTCATACACAATGGTAATTCCAAGTGCTTTACACAGAGGAAATTAAAATAATCAAAAGAAATAAGAATAATTAAAACAGTTTAGAATAAAAAAGCAAATAAAATGCAGTACAAACAGGTTAAAAACAAGCGTATTTTCATGCAATGTTAATTGTGTGCTATATAATAGTTTGCCATGAAATTCTATAGTAGTCACCAAAAAAAAAAAAAAAAAACTGGGGATTTGTGCCTTCAGTGATTTTTATTTATTTATTATAAACTCTTGGGACAAATATAAGTGTATCATATATTTGTTGAAAGTACCGTATGCAGTGCGTGTTCTCATTTGCATGTACTCTCTCTCTCTTGTTTACTTTAAGGAGGAGTTCATCATTTAAAGGCAAGGGTGAATGTAATTTGAGACATTTCGCTATGAAGAAGAGCAAATATTACACATCACATAGGGTTAGTCATCACAGTGCTCTGCTGTATTGACACAGTCATGGACATTGAAAAATCATTTCCTGACTTTAAAGGTTGCTTTCGGATCAGAATGAAGCATGTAAGATTGCATAGGCAGAAATGGTTCATTTGTCTTTGTTATAAAGTTAGTCGTCATCGTGTGTGTGTTGTAGTTAGCACGTCTTATCTCTGTTGAAAGAAGGGGCTGAGGCTTTTGTTAAGCTTCCATTAGTTGAGCTCAGTTCTTCCCGTAAAGTACAATACATATATACAGCCCTTTAACAGCTGCCCAAACCAAGAGTTACCATGGGAACCTACATAGGTGAGGTCACAGCATTCTAAATCAAGTCAAGGCTTTTCAGTATCATGGAAACTAATCAAACGTTGCCTAGTTACCAGATTAACATGGCTGTTAACCTCTAAACCCCCCTGAGTCTGTTTCATTTGCATTGCATTTACTTGAATAATTAAGTTTCTTTTTTTTTTACTTGCACTTAGACATGCATTAACAGAAATGATCAAATATTTAAGATATGTTTGCATTAATGGGGTAGTTCACCCAAAAATGAAAGTTATCCCATAATTGACACACCCTCAAGCCTTCATAAGTGTATATGACTATCTTTTCTCAGATAAACACAATCAGAGTTATATTAAACAAATATCTGGGCTCTTTCAAGCTTTATAATGGGAGTGAATAGTAACTGAGATTTTGAATCCCTAAAAAGCACATCCATCCATCATAAAAGTAAGCTTTGCTGCCAATATAAAGTTATCTAACATTTTCAATATCGCTGTGATTTTAAGGCACTTTTTATTTGCCCATTAAGTTTACTAAAGATGTAATTCGAGTAGTTGTGATCCCTCCTTCCTATTAACTATTATTAAACACATAATTTGCTTCATCACTCAAAATTCTTTATATAAGTGTTTTATTAAATATATATATATATATATATCCAATTTTTATTTTGGATGTGATTAATCGCGATTAATCGTTTGACAGCCCTTAATATATATTAGGGCTGTCAAATGATTAATCGTGATTAATCGCATCCAAGATAAAAATTTGTGTGTAAATTATTTATATATAATTTATATTATATATAAATATAAATATTTTATGTATATATTTTTTTTTTCTTAAATATACATGCACGTTTATATGCATATTTAAATGTATACAAAATAATTATAGACCGTGCACCCACATATATTATGTAAACACAAACTTTTATTTTGGATGTGATTAATCGTTTGACAGCCCTAATATATATATATATATATATATATATATATATATGTATGTATGTATGTGTGTGTGTGTGTGTGTCTCTATATGGCTTACACCTTAAAAATGTAGTTGCACATAATTAATGGTGAAATATTTATTAAGTCTTTCAGCACTCTACTGAAATACATTCTTCTAGCGAGAAATAACAGCAACCAACCATGACAGACTCAAAGCATATAAAGCAATAGATGGTTTCTGCAATACACATGGCTTCAGCTATTCAGTGTTTTTGTGTAGAACATGTGTTTAATGGCTATATTTAGGATGCTTGTATGTTGTTTCTCAGGACACAGCAGGGCAGGAGAGGTACCGAACCATAACCACAGCGTATTACAGAGGGGCCATGGGCTTCCTGCTAATGTATGACATCACTAACCTAGACTCCTTCTACGCCGTGCAGGACTGGTGAGTTTACTTTATTTATAGTCTTACACGATGCTAAGGTCCCAGAGTAATAATAATTATATTATTTAATACCAATCTTCTGGGTAGTAACTCAAAGTGAGAGTGATTGAAATGTGCCAGACATTTTATAAGTGTGTGTGTGTGTGTGTGTTTCAGGGCAACTCAGATTAAAACGTACTCGTGGGACAACGCTCAGGTAATTCTGGTGGGGAACAAATGTGATCTGGAGGACGACAGGCTGGTGGCCAGAGAGGACGGGGAAAGACTGGCTAATGAGTTAGGCAAGTTACTGGACAAAAGAAAGCATTAGACACACACATACGAGCCTGTAAATAAAGACTTAAACATGCAAGGGTCTAGAATCGGTAAGCCCCTCCCCTCAAATGCAGATGAGCCAATGACAGTTGAGTGTCAGTTGCAAGGGGCCAGGGCCATAGAGAAACATCCAAAGCTCTCATCGGTTTTATGGTGTTTATGCTACAAAAATGGTAAAACTATGTGCCTAGGGTACTTGTAACACTGATTCCAGATATCCTGAGAGGATGGGTATTCATGTATTGTACTGTGCGTGTGTTCGCCAGAGCGCTTAAAAGTATGATAAGATTTGTTTGTCCGAGATAGTAACAGTAACTAAAAGGGGCGGGGCTTACCGATTAGGTCAATTATGTTTTGTTTGCAATCCCCTCCCAAATGGTGCATGAATTTTACTGGCTGGAAAACAATTTCTAACTTGCTATGCCATTATACATTATTTTTTATATAGCTGTAAATGCTGCTTTTAAAATACGTACCTTTCTTGTCCTTTTGTAGTTCCAGTCCCCATGCACTTCTATTGTATGACATTTAGTTGCATGGATATTCTTCAAAATACATTTTTTTTTTCTCATAAAAAAAAAAATACAAATTTGGAATTAAATGTTAACGTTTTGAAGACGAACCATTTTAAAGCCAAGTTCTCCTTCGGGGGTTTGGCGAGTGTTAATTTTGGACCCTGTGCAGGGCACGTCACCCTCTGAATCGCCTCTGTGCTGCACAGCCTTATTTGGACCGAAGAAAAGACAGGAAGAAATGCTATGAATGATGCAGGCCTTTCAAAGTGTTGCTCAGAGGGTGTATGCTGACATTTATTACTCAATAGATGTTAGATATAATGAGTTATGACATTATGACTATGATAGATTTGATGGAGGATATAAAACACACATACACACACATATGCGCGATTGCTTCATAACTGCAGTCATTTTTATGTTTCTAGCATGGTTTATGTTTGGCAACAGTTTTCTAACCCTAATTGATGGAGAGTGTGAAGCTTTTCATTTCTTAAACAAGCATGTAGGAAGACACATTATGTTCATATTCCAGGATGACAATGTCAAGATTCAACAGGCTCTGATCAGTCGGTTCAGTCCAGATCTTAAATTCGTTGAAAGTCCTCAGGATGTGCTGGAGGAGACTTTACAGAGTGCTGGAGTCTTGCATTGTCAAGACAAGATCTTGACCAAATGTATGCATCTCTTGATGGAAATGATTGTTGTGATATTATGAGGTACATACACTCCATCAATTAGAGTTCGAAGAACTGTTGCCAAACATATAACATGCTAAAAATAATTATCACTGCAATAATGATCCAAACATTGACTCTTAAACATTTGTATTTAAATCCAAACAGCAAAGGCCGGTGTGTATGTATATATATATATATATATATATATTAGAGCCAGACCGATATATCGGCAGGCCGATATTATCGGCCGATATTAGGCATTTTCTAAAATATCGGTATCGGTATAATGGCCGATAAATGAATACACTCTACACCGTCCCTGTTGGCAACACTCGTGTATAACGCGCCACACATCCTACAACCTGCTGATCCAGCCAGAGTCAGGCAGACAGAACCAGTTATGCATTATCATATTATTTTAGTTAAAACTCATAATTAACTACAAATAATTAATGTTAGGGAAATCTGATAATATTTTGTTGCTCGTTTCTGAAATAAAAAAATAATAATAATATCGGCCGATATATCGGAATATCGGATTTTAAAACCAACAAATATTTGTATCGGTATCGGCCTTAAATCCTTTATCGGTCGGGCTCTAATATATATATACATGCAATAAACACATTATACTTCATATATAAACATTGACTTTGTATCACTAGAAGAACTAACAGCTGGATTTGCAGATGTTTGTGAGGTTTGTTGGCATATTGTTTATTAGATATGTCAAAAATTCATATAAAAGCTTATATCTCTCACTATATGGGGTAAAAAAAATATTAAAGCATTTGCGTTTCGTTTATTTTAACTGGTGAAGTCGGTATGAAACTGAATTTTTCTACAGTATTTCATGAAAAAATAAGAATAGTTAATTTTGATTTAATGGTGACTAAACAAACGGCTAATAAAGATGGAGAATTGGAAGCTCCTGTGCGTCTTTCAAAATAAAAGTCCCACGGCCAAACAGAAAACTTAATGCCAAATATCAGCTGGCCACTAATTATATGTGTAGAATTAGTTTAATAAACCATGCAGTTTTATTGAAATCTGATTTTATTTCGTATTTTGTGTATAACTCGAGTTGCTGTCTCTTCTGTTTCTCTGCAGGCTTCCAGTTTTTCGAGGCGAGTGCAAAGGATAACATTAACGTCAAGCAGGTGTTTGAGCGGCTTGTCGACATCATCTGCGACAAAATGAACGAGAGCTTGGACGGAGACCCCAGCATATTAACCAATCACAAAGGCCCAATTCTGCAAGACACGCCCCCTGATGGACAGAGCAGCTGTGGATGTTAATGATCCTCTCTCAACAAACACTCATACTTGAAGGCAAACATTTACACACACATGCACACACTCCCTCTCTCTCTCTCTTACTCACACGTACACCAGAAGAAAAACTCTTTCAAGCCATTATATAGTATGAAATGCCAACCAAGAAGTAAGAATCCAGCATAAGCCCTTTAAAATGAATAATCAACACTTCAGTTACATGAACAGGCCCCTCAGGGATTGAATGAAATGCGGGACGTGTGGCTGCTAATACACTGAACTGTGATGAGAAAAGCTGGGGAAATACTGCATGAAACTGCAGAGCAGGATTTAGAAATTCACATGCCAAAGTTTCAACCGTTTCAAACTACACCCGTGTCTGTTTACATCATGCTCAGAAAAAAAGCATTCGTCCGTCATTGTGAAGTAGCTTTGAAATGTGTATGGATTATTTTAATGGATGCAAGGTTATGTTTTACTTAAATATTTTAGGACTGCTCTGGAAATATCTAGTCAATATGATATTCAAACTTTGTTACTTGTTTCAACTCCGATTATATTTGCCTTGAATGCAATAAATTTGCTTTCGCTGTGGACACTAAACGAGACCCCGAAATTACTAATCACTTGATCCTGTGGCTAAACCTGGATGCTAGTCAGTAAAGGGTCATGCTTAGGTCAGGAAGGTTAACTAAAGTCACACAAATGGTTTAAAATAGGTTACGAAAAGTTAATAATTGTGTGTGTCTATATATTGACACTCACACGCGCTCAAAAAAATTGCAAAATTTAAGCAAATGTACTGTTTAAAAAGCCATTGCTGTCTCACAAAAACATCAGAGACTAAAAAACAATATGGAAAGTTCAAAAATCTGCTGAGAAATATAATAATTACTGTCTCTCTACCGCAAGTGAAACAGGGAGAAAGATGTCATTGTGACATTTTTCAAGAAGTCAATGCTGCAAACTGCAAAGACAACCAAGTGTCTTGAGAATGATGTTTTGTCTAGATTTGAACCCTACTAAATATTTGGTCTCACGTTAAACTCAAACGAACTGAGATACATTTCTCAACTACTCATGTACTTTCATCAGCCTTGAGTGAAACAACACTGACTCCTCTTCCTGTGAAACGCCTCAAGGTTGTGGCTTCACAAATGCTTTGCTGCATACCTCGGTTGTAACGAGTGGTTATTTCAGTCAAAGTTGCTCTTCTATCAGCTTGAATCAGTCGGCCCATTCTCCTCTGACCTCAAGCATCAACATATGCTACATATACTGGATGTTTTTCCCTTTTCACACCATTCTTTGTAAACCCTAGAAATGGTTGTGCATGAAAATCCCAGTAACTGAGCAGATTGTGAAATACTCAGATTTGCACTTTATTTTAATATATATATAAGCACCACCAGTCTTACAATGCAGCAATACTCATAAGGATTATTTCCAAGCAGTTCATATGAACATCAAGCCTAATAACGCCATTATTCATATGCATAAGAGAGATTCTTTCAAATTATTGTCATACATTCAAAACAGAAAAAAAGTTGCTATTTTATGTAGACATTCACTCTATTTTGAAAAACTAGATCAGTTTCAGTGCTGATTATCATTGTTCTGTCACATGATTATTCGTCATAGCATTCGCTTTCAGAAGAATCTAAAAGATAAAGTTTAAAAATACAAATAATCTGCCAAGTATTATAATTCAACAAATTACATACAAGTGCATCCAAACCTTCTGGTTGCATATAGCATGAAAGCGATCACGTTGCTCAAATATTTGGTGTCTCCTTGACCTTACAACTCGACCCTGTGACCTCTGACCCTACACTCACACATTGGCTGTGTCCGAAATCTCCCACTACTCACTATATAGTGGATTAATTTTTATACCCTATATAGTCCACTCAATGTATCCCAGAATGCATTTTGAAAAGTAGTGTACAACCGATGGTCACTAACCCAATCCCTACATACCATCATGCGTTGCGCTGATCGTAAAAATGGCGGACGGGCGACAGCAATGACGTAATCAATTATGATTAATCAATGACGAAATAGTGTTTCTATTATGCTGGTGAGCTCACTATATAGTGCTCTATGTAGTGAGTAGTGGTTTGAGTGGAGATTTCGGACACAGCCATTAACTTTGGTAGCCTTTATAGCATCTGCTCTCTTTCTGAATTCACCGGAAATGCCGAGACTTCAAGCGACGGGACGGTCAGTAAAGACACTGCTTCTGCTTTGCTATTGGGTGGATTGGGTTTTGGAGTCATGACCTTTGCCGGGTCACGGATTGGCTGGAAAGAGTACAAGTCGGGTACGGAGCGGTTGGTGGTGTTTGAGGAGCAGAAATGAGAATCGACTCGTCCCATAGCGAGAGGACTCTTGCGACCCGCCTGTGCTGTGGGCGGTGGGATTTTCGGCACTAGTGAGTCTTTCTCCAGCATCGTCTCCTTTTTCTCTTCACCTCGTCCATCTCGCTGGAGGAACTCCACACCTGAGGGCGGAGGACAGGTGCTGATGGATCCCCCGAAGCTGCAGATGGTGCTCTCTGTGGTGTCCAACCCGAGTCCAGACGGGACAGAGCCGGCCGTTCCCACACTCCTCTCCTCTTCCTCATCCTCTTCCTCGGCGTCGGAGAAGGAGGGGTCGGGGCTGACGGAGCGGGTCAGGCGGTGCAACTGGGTGGAGGTGCGGCGTAAGGCTCCGCTCATGAAGCCCGAGGGAGACGGGGAGCCGAGGAGCCGGTTGAAGAGGGCGAGGTTGTGCGTCCTCTTCACGGATTCCTCCAGGTTCTCGGAGATCTCCTTCAGAGGCTGGAAATGCATCTCCTCTTTAGGAATTCTGGGGGATTTGAAATGTTCAGATCTATTTATTTCAACAATATTTTCAACAAATTAATTCAAACAAATATTTTCATCGTCAAGTTTGGAGTTGATAATATTTTTAATACACACTAAACAATGCTGGGTTGTTTCGACCCAAATTTTGGGTTAAAAATTTAATTTAAAATGAACCCAACTTCAATTCCATTTTTTTAAATTACATTTTAACCCAACATTTGGGTTTGTCCATATTTGACCCAAATTTGGGTTGAAACAACCCAGCATTTTGTTAATGTGTTTTTGAAAGAAGTCTCTTCTGCTAAACCAAGGCTGCATTTATTTATCTAAAAATAAATTAAAAACTGTGTGGAATATTAGTAATTTAAAATATTTTGTATTTAAATAAATGTAATTTATTCCTGTGATCGTTACTCTAAATCTTCAGTGTCACATGATATTTCAGAAATCATTCTAACGATTATTTGCTCCTTTAAAAAATATTCAGGATTATTATCAATGTTGAAAACAGTTGTTATGCTTATTTTTCATGATTCTTTGATGAACAGAAACATCAAAATAAATGTTTTTTCACTTTCTATCAATTTAATGCATCCTTGCTGAATAAAAGTATATATTTTTTTTAATAATTCAACCAAAAATGTACCATAAATTTATAAACCGGCATTAAATAAATATTTTTTTTTTTGCAAACTATTACTTTAAAAATAATAGTTAAATGAGTAGCAGCTATTTATTGACTGTAATCCACCATGTTTTGTTATTAATGCCTCCTTTTACAGTACTTACAGTGTACTTACCTAGAAAGTACTGGCTAATATAAGGTAAGTACATGGTTTAGGTTCAGGGTTAGTACCTAGTTATTACACAGTAATTGTAATTATTATAATAAGTACATAGTATGTACATGTAAAAGGAAGCGTTACCATTTTATTTTCACACAGCAATCCCGGTAAATTACCGTAAAATGAACACGATTTCACACAAGCAACGGCGTTCTGGCTTTTCATCCGTAAAGACCATTCACACATCAGCACCAAAATACCGTTAAATTGTGTGATGTCAGTCATCGGAAATGATCTTTAAATGCTGTTGTCTTCATCTGCCCGCATGAGGAGAAGAGCTTATACTTTCAGTATCTGTTCAATTAAACAACGTTTTTTGACGTCAACGTGAAAAGCGCAAATCCCGACAGCATCATACCGATAATTTACTGGTAATGTTACAACTTCCCTTACTGTTAAATTGCCAGAACTGATCTACCGATATTGTTGAAAAGGTCTTGTTCACACACAGATCCTGATCTCTTAACCGCCAGTAATGTAAAGACTGTATGGCCCCCCTATTTTAACAATCTGAAATCCAAGTATCAACCACGAATCGTAAGTAACTTCGTGGGCGGCGGGTCTTGGGTGCTGTTGCTATTTTACCGGTGGGATAAATGACTCTTGTGCCCGCCACAAGTTTAAAAGGGGTTGGTTTGAAATAGCTTCATTATTCATAGGTGTGGTTTGGGCGTAACGGAAATAAGCCAATAAGAGCGTAAAATCACATTCCCTTTAAGAGCGTGATGAACGAGGTGCGCTTGTTCCATGGCGCAGTACTATTTTAACTATTTGCAGTCCTATTTGCGCCGGGTGAGAGATAGGGCCCTATGTGTGAAAGGGCTATTGTTTGCAGTGGTGATGAGGTGTCTGGCCTGAACAGATGAGTGTATATCTGTGTTTGGTGAGCACTGACGCCATGTCAAAGGTGGAGCCTTGGAAAGAGGGTTTGCGCAGCACGAAGAGCGTCGCGGCTGTGTACGGCGGACGAGGATTCGAATCATTCCAGTATCGATCTCGCTCCATCACAGGCAAATCTCCATACATCTCATCCACCGCCATCATTGACACCTTTTAAACACACACACACACAGAATATCTCAATAGTGACAGTGTGAAACGAATGAAGGACAAACCGAATATATAATTTGATGTATTGTAAACAGCAAGTGGCACCTGGAAGTTTCTATCTATCAACCAGTTGGACTCAAAGTCATCATCATCCTCTCCAAACGGATTTATGAGCTGCTCTGCCACCTGAGAGATAATTATGATGACACACACACAAATAGTAATGGCTAATGTTGATTAAATTAGTCATGATACTGGGTTACACTTGTGGGCGGGGTCATATGTGAAAGGGGAGGGGCATCTAATTTATATTTCAATTATATTAGTGATTCAGGTTTCTTGACCTTCAACCAGCCAGCATAGAAAAAGAACTGCAGAAGGGTAAAGATGGGGACGTAAAGGTCAAGGTCGTGACCCGGGTAACCCTGACCCGGGTCCAGAAACTGACGACCAATCAGACACACCAGGAAGAAACTGTAAACTGCCAGACTAACAACCTGCGATGGCAAAAGATATCAGTTAGTCCATCACATGCCATGAAAACTGTTTCAGTCTCTCTCATCTTAAAGGGACAGTTTGTAGTTTTTGTTGTTTTTGGGTGAACTATCCCTTTAAGCATGTATCTGACCTGTGTGTAGACCAATGGTATGCTGATCATGTCATAGTGGAAAAGCATGCTGCATTTCCCTCTGAAATTGTTCAGCTCCTATAAAACAACATTGAAGAAAACAACATAAGGAAAAAAAGATTTATCCTTTCAAACGTGCGCTTTTACACTAGACATCGAATCTTTCAAATTGAATGTTCTTACTCTGGTCAATACTGTCGTGTAAAACCTGCAAAGATCTTTTGAATGTAGTCACCTCCAGTAGAAGTTTATAAGTGTTGTCGTCTTTGATTCTGCCGTCACAGCGGGCGACCGCGGCCAGGTTAGTGAACCACACACACGGGACCCAGTACTTATTATAGGGAGACTGTAAACTCTCAAACTTCTTACGCTCTTCTCTTGTCATGAAACCTAGAAACAGACAGATGGTGTTCAGTGTCGGGTGTCTATGGAGGTCAGTTTCTGAAAATAGGAAGAAAAAAAAAGGTAATTAAGATTTTTTTTAACTCACAATTTTGACTATTTCCCACAATTCCAAGTTTATATCTGGCAGTTTTACTTTCTTGAAATTCTGGTCTTTTTTCCCCCTGAAAATGTTTTTTTTTCTTTTTTTTTTTCTCAGAAATGCAAGTTTATAATGCTCAATTCTGATTTAATTTTGAATTTTTACCTGGCAATTTTGAGTTAATTCTGAAATATGTTTTTTTTTTTTTTTTTGGTGTTTAAGATATTAACTTACAATTCTATGTAAGCTTGTTTCTGCCACAGAACAAAACCATTTAAACGGAAAGTGCGACTTTTTATCTTACAATTGTGAGTTTACATCTTGCAATTCGGACTATTTTTTTTTCTCCAAATTGTGTGATATAAACTTGCGATTGCGTGTTAGTTATTAAGTAATACGTAAATAATTGCTAGATAAAAAGTGACAATCACCTTTTTTATTTTTATCAAACTTTTGGATTAATCGCATCCAAAAGTTTGTGTTTACATAATATATGTGGGTGCACTGTGTATAATTATTTTGTGTGTATATATATAAATACACACACATGCTTGTATATATTTAATAAATATTTTCATGTATATACTGTATATAGATTTATATATTATTTTTATTATATATAAATATCAATATTTTATATATAAATATTTTTTCTTAACTATACATGCATGTGTGTATATATATATATATATAATAATTATACACAGTGCACCCACATATATTATGTAAACACAAACTTTTATTTTGGATGCGATTAATCGGTTGACAGCCCTAATTCTGACTATTTCTTGCAATTCAAAAATGATTTTCTCTGAATTCAGACTTTTTTCCTCAAAAAAAAAACATCTTTATACTGTACAAATCTTATTAAAATTCCTCACAATTCCCCAATTTTTAGTTAACATCTTGCAATACTGACCAATTTTTGATATATTAACTCATTTACTTTTTTTTCTTTTTTCCCACTGAATTTATATCTCTTGTAAGGAACACCTAATTTGTGGACAAAAGGATCTGTCTGACTCTGTATCACAAAATTTGTACTTCCGGTGCACTCAGTGTCTAAATTCACTAGACCTTAACTCGCCAGAGTGTGAGAAAAATGAGTTTAAAGTTTTTTTGTTGTCCAGCCAATTGTATGATAGGTAGGACACTGAAAATTTGCCAAGTAGTTGTCATAATGAATATATTTATCTACATAAAAAAAAATTTGAGCTCAAACTTGACCCTTGACCTTTATTCGTAAGTTAATGTATTCTGCCTTTGCATTATCTGCAAAACACTAATGGTTCATACAAAGGCAAAATACCTTAACTTCTAATTTATTGACCATTTTGACTTTTATCACTCTATACAAATATTTCTGTGATAACAATGAAAGCATTGAAATAACATTTAGTGGGTTCTGTCTAGTAAGGATTAATTTTACATCAATAGAATATTAAAAAAATAATGAGAAGGCTATTATCTGTATTGGATCATTTTAGAACTTTAATTTTAATTTTAACTTTAGTTTTAATTATTTATTTTTAATACGAGTTATAAAACATAATTTATTTAAAATAATTTATATGAAATAATTCTCACTTTTTTTAAAGCTATGAATATAAACGACAAAAACAGATGAGATATTTTACAACTATGACTGCACCACGAGTTTTACCAGTTTTAAGTAAACGCGACCTTTAATTCACGTCTGTTCTTTTTCCGACAACAGCAGTGAGTGAGTGACCAAGTGCTAGCTGCTAGCTACTTCGTGACTTTTAGCTCATAGCTTTTAGCTTTACGGTTTAGCCGGGACAGTTTCATAAACGGGACTTCTGGTTACCCTACTAGCTAACGTTACCCACAGCGACACTTAAAATTGAATGTAAACCTCCAGACAACTTTGCACTTTGATAGATAAGGCGAGCCAACCGGCACATGATGGATTTAAACAATGGATTTGTCTTCTCAATGGATGTTGTTTTCCATGGATTTTGACCATGTTTTTTTTTTTTAAAGGTAAGCTGCGATCTTTTATATTTGTATTTGCTGGGTTGTTTTGTGTGCGTGGGAATGTTTTCTTTTCTCCTCGCCAGGGGAGGTGTGTCGTGAGTCGTGTTGTGAGGCCTGGCCAACCTACTCGCGTTGTTTTCTGTCAGTGAGTGGACTGTCAGATTGTCACCCTGTATGGCACGAGGAAACTTGTAGACCTACTACTAGTACTAGTTAACACAGTACCACTGCAACAGCGGTACAATTTTATTTTCACTTTATTTAAAGGGTTAGTTCACCCAAAAATGAAAATTAAGTCATTAATTACTCACCCCCGTGCTGTACCAACCCCGTAAGACCTTCGTTCATCTTCGGAACACAAATAAAGATATTTTTGATTGAATCTGAGAGCTGGATCACTTTTCCATAGACAGCCTGAGGGACTGCCTCTTGACGGCCCAGAAAGTCATTAAAAGAAAAGGTTTAAATATTCCATGTGCCTACAGTGGCTCAACTATAACTTTATCAAGCGACGAGACTACTTTTTGTGCGAAAAAAAACGTAAATAACGACTTTATTCGACTTTCCATTACTTCCTTATGGGCGCATGCGCGAGAACTGAGATGAGACCGTTCTTCTTCGACTACTTTTTGTTACCGGCTGCTCACCGCTTAGGAGTTTTACCGCCCCCTACCGTATAAGATGACGTACTGCTTGTAAACCGAACGTTTTGCGCCTCCGGCTATATCAGTACGTCATCTTATACGGTAGGGGGCGGTAAAACTCCTAAGCGGTGAGCAGCCGGTAACAAAAAGTAGTCGAAGAAGAACGGTCTCGTCTCAGTTCTCGCGCATGCGCCCATAAGGAAGTTAATGGAAAGTCGAATAAAGTCGTTATTTACGTTTTTTTTTTCGCACAAAAAGTAGTCTCGTCGCTTGATAAAGTTATAGTTGAGCCACTGTAGGCACATGGAATATTTAAACCTTTTCTTTTAATGACTTTCTGGGCCGTCAAGAGGCAGTCCCTCAGGCTGTCTATGGAAGAGTGATCCAGCTCTCAGATTCAATCAAAAATATCTTTATTTGTGTTCCGAAGATGAACGAAGGTCTTACGGGGTTGGTACAGCATGGGGGTGAGTAATTAATGACTTAATTTTCATTTTTGGGTGAACTAACCCTTTAATGCATGTGGGAAAAGCGCTTCGATTACATATAGGCATAACGCCGTAACTTCAGCGCTGGAACGCGTTGCTGGTGGGTAAAACAACGTCGAGGTTGTGTTCCCACATCTTTAGCTAGTTTTTGATGGCTATAACTTGAATGACTGTCATCTGTTGAATGAACGAGCGTGAAGTATCAGAGACGGGCTCTGGAAGTATGTCAAGTCGCGCTTTGTTTACTTCGAACCGGAAGACGCGCCCACTTTTGGCGCAAGGCCTCATAGGGCGTAGGAAACTTGTGGACATCCTCATTCACTATTCCCTACATGAGTCCACTATACTGCCATGCAAAGGCAAAAGACCTTAGCTTCAATTTTGGTCAAAATGAGTTAATGTCATATTTGGAACAATGGACATCAGTTTTATCATGTGGATAAATATCTTGTGTCAATTTGCTTTTCTGCTAGAAATAAGATCGTTGTTTTTGCCATAACTCCCAAAAGCAGAGGGAAAGCAAAGGCAGAAGCCCTTAAAGTCCCTGTGAAATCAAAATTGAACCTATTTACTTTGTTAGCGCATATTACTAGTCTTGTGGTGAACAATTAATCCGTGCAAGTAAAAATATATAAAAAAAATGTTTTACCTTGGTAATCTTTAATCAAAATCTGAAAAGTTACTTCCGGTCTGGAACGGTTTCTTTTTCTGATGACGTAGGTTTCACAGCTTGGGTGGGGAAACGCTTAACCACTCAACCACTTTGCTATGAGCGAGAGATGGAGGAGGAGCGCTAGAGTAAAACCCTGCCCTCTGTTCAATATTCCGTTTCACTTGGAAATACGTCACAGCACTGGAGAAAAATCGTTTGCAACTTCCGGTTCACGGGTACTTTAACATCAGTTAGGCACTCTGCCTTTGTTTTACCCACCAGCAACGCGTTCCAGCGCTGAAGTTACGGCGTTATGCCTATATGTAATCGAAGCGCTTTTCCGTTACAGTCGTTGGCAGGATCACTCTGATTTCTTTTCCGGCTTATGTTCAAAACAATCACGTTTAAGCCACTGAATTGGTTTAGTCCGGTTACATACAACCGCGAACAGCACATGTTGTCCATGAGTTCTGTAACGACATCTCTCATAAAGATTTGCGTCTTTAAATAGTAAAATAATTCTTCGAAAAACAGCTAGCCTCTTCGCTAACTAACACACAAAATACCATTGGAATGCTACTTCCGCCGCCTTACCGGAAGTTTCACCCACTTTATTTTTTACAGGAGCGCCTCTCGGAAACTTGTGGATAGGAGGCGATTTCAAACACAGTACTTGTTATCATTGGTGTGTTTTTGATAAAAGTCACAACGACTACAAAAACATTCTGTGGTAACTTAGAAATAGATTTAAAATCTTGTTTAATATCTTTTTCTGGGCTTCTTAACCATTTAAGTTCTTCTTAAACGGTACCCCTAGTTCTTCTCAGTGGTCAAAGACAATAGGCCGATCAGCTGAATAATGGTGGGTTGCGCCACCTGGTGTGAAGGTGTAAAATGCAGTCTTGGTCTCTACAGTGTTGTAAACTCATGTTACCTGCTTCAACTACGTGATCCATGGTGGGGAATCTCTTGAACACAGCAGTGCTGACGGAGCGCAGGATCAGGAGCGCGGACAGACTGGTGTAGCGCATCAGCGTGCGTCTCAGAAGCCGGCCATGCTCGTCCCCGCCCTGCACGCCCCCAGAGAGCGTGCACATGATCCTGTCTGGCAGCGGGATGGAGGTGTACTGACTCCACCAGCGATTCACTATTAATGTCACGTAAAACCCTGCGTGTGATATAAAAAGTTTTTTGTTTGTTTGTCATCTGCTAAAATCCCTTTAACTTGTTGGCATCATCCTAATATTTTTTGTTTGTTGTGAAAACAACATCAACGACATCATAAACAATAATATGACATGTTTTTTGAAAAAAAGCAGCGATTCTTTATGAAAAAAGTAGCGATTCTTTTTGGAAAAAGTAGTGTAAAAATTTAATTATACATTTGTTACAGTCTCATTATACATACAATGTATTTTTGGGTTTATTACAATTAGGGATGGGGCCGATCCGATCCAGTATCGGTATCGGGACCGATACCAGCGTAATTCACGTATCGGATTTTTCCGATCCAACCTGCGGAGAAATCCGATATTTATGATCCATGTCTGCGCTTTAACGTTGGCTGCTGAAATGACTCCAAAAGGGATTCCCCAGGGCTGCTAGTCTGCTAGCTGGCTGCAAACTGTGGAATGGATATCCTGAACGGAGGTGCAGCTCAATCATAGACTGTAAAAAATAGGGCTCAATGAGACACACAGACGCCCGCTCAAGAAATCCATTCCGCAGTTTGCAGCCAGCTAGCAGGATAGCATTGAGCTACCAATATGTTCGCTGTGTGGAAATCCTATGGTGGAAATACTTCACACTGGAAACACCGCAGCAGAGCAAGACAGCAAAATGCAATATTTGCAAAGCCGTATAAATTAAACTATTTGTCTGTGATGCATGTTTGCAATTCGCAGTCCAGAAGAGAAAGAGAGAGAGATCTCTCACGCGGTGCCACAGCATGCACAACACGACAGCCCTGCTTAATGAGTGACGACAGAGAAAACATAGCCTGGTTACACTTTAGATCTGTGATATTAGTCTGATTTCCAAAGATTAAAGAAAAAAAAATTAAACAATAGCCGCATTCTGTGTAGCCAACTTCCTTCCCATCGCGGCGGTGCACTGTCATTTCTCCCTAAAACTCAAACTTTAAGACAGAATCAGCACGATCTGTGATTGTTGTAAAATGCAGTCTCTGCTGTTGCTAAATTGCGGGACGCTTTTAATAATAAAAAGAGCTATTAAAAGCAGAAAATTTGCGCAAGAGGGCGGCGCGCGCTCCGAAACAGACAAGCAAATTATACTTTGGGCTTCATATGCGCGTCTAAACGATCAAATGTAGCCTGCACAAAAATGTCAAAACGACCGGCTTGGAGATTATCACTTAACTACGTTCATTTTAGACATAAACGGTTTATGGAAATAGTTGGGAGAAAATATGGTGCATCAGTAGACTATGAAATCCGCACTAGTTCTTAAAGGGGCAGCAGTATAAATGTGACGATTGCGACATTACTGAGAATAAAACAACCAAAGGCAAAGAGAAAATCACTCACAGCTCTTGAATGAATAACTTCAGCTTTAATAAGCATAAATATATCTATGATAAACTTTGCAGTGCTATTTTACTTTTGATTACTTTATTATAATTCTTTTTAGACGATATACCTGAATAATGTTAGTAGACCTTCCTGAAATTAAAGCACTGTGTAGGCCTGTATAATGCGTATATCTTTGTTTAATTGTCTATCTATTGTTTAATATATCTATTATATATATATATATATATATATATATATATATATATATATATTGACATAGGCTACATACGTACGTATCATCCTTGCTTGTAGAGAGGTGTTTTTTTCAGCATCATATAAAATCAACAATAATGATAAATAATGTTAAAGCAAACACAGGTCTGGTATCGGAAAAGTATCGGTATCGGCCGATATCCAAAGTCAGGTATCGGGATCGGATCGGAAGTGAAAAAATGTGGATCGGTGCATCCCTAATTACAATGTAATTATACATTTATTACAGTGTTATACATTTGTTACATCATTATTATTAGACATTTGTTACATTATTATTTTTATTTACATTATTCTTTTTTTTAAAGTAGCGATTCTTTTTGAAAAAGTAGCAATTCACTTTTGAAAAAGTATCGATTCACTTTCGAAAAAGTATAGATTCACTTTCGAAAAAGTAGCGATTCTTTTTTTAAAAAGTAGCGATTCACTTTCGAAAAAGTATAGATTCTTTTTTAAAAAAGTATAGATCCTTTTTTTTAAAGTATCGATTCACTTTTGAAAAAGTAGCGATTCTTTTTGAAAAAGTATCGATTTACTTTTGAAAATTAGCGATTATTGTTTTGAAAAGAAGCGATTCACTTTTGGAAAAGTAGCGATTCTTTTTTGAAAAATTATCGATTCACTTTTGAAAAAGTAGCGATTATTTTTTTGAAATGTAGCGATTCACTTTTCGAAAAGTAGCGATTCTTTTTTGAAAAATTATCGATTCACTTTTGAAAAAGTAGGGATTTCTTTTGGAAAAGTAGCGATTCTTTTAAAAAAAAAAGTAGTGTAAAAATTGAATTATTTGTTACAGTCTCATTATATATTACAATGTATTTTTGCATTTATTACAATATAATTATATTTATTACAGTGATACTGCACATTTGGTACATTATAATTATACATTTGTTACATTTTTATTTTGTTACATTATTTTTTTTTTTAAAAACAGCGATTCTTTTTTAAAAAGTAGCGATTCTTTTTGAAAAAAGTAACAATTCTTTTTGAAAAATATCGATTGTTCATCATCTACATCATCCTCATAGTTTGTTGAGAAAACAACATCAACAACATCATAAACATCACTGATGAATTCTGTGATTTCAGTAAAATTAGGCTATTTTGGAAGAAATTTACACTTATTCAGCAATGATGCATTAAAATGATCAAAAGTGACAGTAAAGGCTTTACAATGTTGCAAAAGATTCTCAAAGTTTTGATCGGCAGTGTAAATTACTGACTGAATTTAGTGGTTATGCTGTCCCAGGACGAGCGTACCTAATACGAAAGACATCGGGATGAGACTGGCGTAGTTGTTGCAGTAAATGGAAAGCTTTTCAAAGTATCTCTTCTGATCGTCCACAAGGAAGAATCTGGTAAAGAAAATGATGTAGATAAAATGTGACTCGATCAAAGCATCAGATGAGGACACACACACACACACACCTGTATGTGATGCTGATTGCGGTGTACATGGCGAAAAAAACCAGCAACTCTTTGTACAGGACTTTATAGATGCTTCCCCTCCAGGCCAGCAGTAGTTTGGAGAAGCCGCAGAAGCGCGCGTTCGCCACCCTGGCGGTGTAAGTGACCGTCATCCCTCAAACTCAGTGTGTCACAGAGAGTACTGGAGAACAACTATAGGCTTAAAGACAAGATTAATGTCAGGAAAGTCAAGATGCATTTATATTAGGGTGTTAATATTTATGCAAACCTGGCAACCCTGGTAAGCAGTGTAACCACCAATGTACTTACTCAAGGTTTAATTACATGCAGGTGTTATTCAAATATAAGTAGCTACAATGTTAAAAAACATGTAAGTACACAATAAAGCATTGTATCAAATGATTTGTTTTAATGTTATAGTTAAAGACACTTCAATTTTGTAAAAAGGTTTTTATATGATACACAATTTTAAATGCATTACAAAAAATAAAGAAAGCAAGGATAGATTTTGAAATAATGTCATACTTAACAGATTCAGTATTATATTAGTATTATTAAACAGCTCAAGCTCATTCATATGTGAATATATATATATATATATATATATATATATATATATATATATATATATATATATATATATATATGTATATATATATATGAATGAACATATTTGAATGAGTTTCATGCCATTTTAACCAATTTATTTATCATAAGCATTCATTATAGGCCAAAAAAATGCAATACATTTTAAATAAGTCATAATAATTCTTCAAAACAGTATCCAAAACTTTTAAAATAATATGACATGTTATTGTATTTATGTTTGGTTGAGGATCAACATGTATCTGATATCCTGCTGTGGATTCCATGGGACAAGCGCTTGCTCATCTAAAAGAGGCAGAGGCACAGAGGCAGGTAAATGTGGGTATAAACGCACCAATCCCAGGAAAACACGCTGAAGTGCACAGGTGTTTGTGTTTCCACGAAATTTCGCATGAGAAACAAACTCACAAGCATTTCTGCCACAGTCTGTTATTCGATTTCCAATACATTTCTTTTTTTTTTTTTTTTTTTTTTTACAATATTGTATAGACTCAGTATTGCAATAAATGTATAATAAGTAAAAATGAATGACTCTATTCTATAAACTTTTATGTAAGACAATGTCTAAATGAAGCTACATGTGTTCTAACCTTTTCTTCTCAGCCTCAGAGGAGTTGAATGTTTCACTGCATAATTTCCCAAGATGTTCCAGTGGAGCAGTGTGTGTGTTTCTGTCGTTTCTTATGTTCTGACAGGAGCGTGAGGTCCTGCATCGGGTCAGACAAACTCCTCCCAAAGGACAGGAGGTGGGACTTTAGGTGAGGAATCGTCTCTGCATCTCTTCCAGATAGTCTACCATTACGACTATACAATATATACAGTCACACAAATAACATTCAAACACAGTATTTCCTCTCTGCAAAAAGTCAGCAATAGTTTTCATACAGTACGTGTGAATGTGCAGGCAAGAATGGGGCAAGTTGTCACATGGTCTTTGCCTTAGTAACGATCAGGTTTTGTCCCATGGATTTCAAACTTAACAGGTGTCTTACTATGGGCACGAGTAAGTGCAGTGCCAAGTTTGACATTGTTTGGAATAGAAATGCAAAAGATATTGTTAAATATATCTGTGAAAAGCACACATTGAAGTTGTGGTTTAAAAATAAACATTCTGATTCTTTTAGAGAAATGTAGCGATTCTTTTCAAGGTTGTTATTATATATTTATTACAATGTAATTATACGTTTATTGCAAAGTAATTATACATTACAGTGTTATTATACATTTATTTCAATGTAACTATAAATTTAGTAGTATTTTTTACATTTGTTACATCATTATTTTGTTACATTATTCTTTTTGAAAAAGTAGCGATTCTTTTTGAAGTAGCAATTCACTTTCGAAAAAGTAGCGATTCACTTTCGAAAAAGTATCAATTCACTTTCGAAAAATTATAGATTCACTTTCAAAAAAGTAGCGATTCTTTTTTTGAAAGTATCAATTCACTTTTGAAAAAGTAGCTATTCTTTTTGAAGTAGCGATTCACTTTCGAAAAAGTATCAACTCACTTTCAAAAAAGTATATATTCACTTTTGAAAAAGTAACGATTCTTTTTTGAAAAAGTATCAATTCACTTTTGAAAAAGTAGCGATTCTTTTTGAAAAAAGTAGTGTAAAAATTGAATTATACATTTATTACAGTCTCATTATACATTACAATGTGTTTTTGTGTTTATTACAATGTAACTATACATTTATTACAGTTTTATTATACATTTGTTACATTATTATACATTTGTTACATTTATATTTTGTTACATTATTCTTTTTTAAAAAGCAATTCTTTTTTTGAAAAAAAGTAGCGATTCTTTCTGAAAATGTATCGATTCACTTTTGAAAAAGTATCGATTAATTTTTGCAAAAGTAGGGATTTCTTTTGGAAAAAGTATCGATTCACTTTTGAAAAAAGTAGCAATACTTTTTTTTGAAAAAGTAGCAATTCTTTTTGAAAAAAGTAGCGATTCACTTTTGAAAAAATAGAGATTCTTTTTGAAAAAGTAGCGATTCATTTTTGAAAAAGTAGCAATTCATTTTTGAAAAAGTAGTGATTTAACTGAATCTGTAAGTCAGGTACACTGTTTAATTCTGAATAGTATATTTTATTCTGGTGCGCTTGACGTTATCGTTTTCTCAGAGTTTAGGCTCCTGTGTAATAGTAACCTACCGTTTTGATATTTTGAATGTTATCATTTCAATTTTTGATGTTTCATTGTTACAAAAGCTGCAGCCTACAAATATTTTAATATTTCAAACAAAGTTTTTGTTGTTTTGAAATTTGTACTCAAATGAAAATTTTCTCTGAGGTAACAAGTTAAATCAAAAGTTTTTGTAAAAAATGTTACACAATTCGTTACAACAGCCCAGACCAATGTTAGTGTTTTTGCTGTTTCATTAACTGAAACAATTGTTTGACTATTAAATTTAAAAGCCTTTAAACAGCCAATATATTTTTAAAATGTATATATTTTTTGTAAAAAGAACTTTTGCCAACTTCATATTCATCATTACTTCATACATCAGCTCCTATTGTGGCATGACTCACATTTTCTATAAGCAAAATTAACTTCAGAAACACAGGAATATTCACTAGTGTGACAACAAGCCCCGGCCTCCCCCTAAACTGTTTGGCGTTGTTATTGCATTAAGACGGGCATGACCTGTGGTAAATCTCCCCAGAGGTCCTCCAGCGGCGTGCTGGACTGGACCGGTCCGGACTCGAGCCCTGCTCGTTAGTGAAGACTCCCGCTGAGACTCGGATGGATTGAGGGTGACAGGCAGGCATTTCACACAGCCTCGACCAAACACTTCCAGAAAATAACACGCTAATGCATTAACCCCCTCAGACCTGAATTATGTTTCAAGTTTCTGAAAAATATAAAAGTACATTTTCCCAGCTCATGAGGCTTCTATAAATGAAAACAAATGAAAAAAAAATGATATAATTGCTTTCATTGTGATTTTTTTGAGTTTCAAAAAATGTTGAGTTTCTCTGATCTTCATGAAACTCTGGATTCTGATAGAGGGCCATGAGACTTAGACCTGAGTGCAAAAATGGAGGCTCTAGACCCTTCCAGAGCTGAGATATGGACATCCCGCGTAGCATTTATCCCATTATAAAAATAGTGGTTTATAATGGGATAAATGCTACGTAGGATCGCAATATCTCAGCTCAGGAAGGGTCTAGAGCCTCCATTTTTGCACTCAGGTCTAAGTGTTATGGCCCTCTATCAGAATCCAGAGTTTCAAGAACATCAGAGAAAGTCAAAATTTCGACCCCCCCCAAAAAAGATGAAAGGGGTAACACTGCTCTTGAAACTCTGGATTCTGATAGAGGGCCATGAGACTTAGACCTGAGTGCAAAAATGGAGGCTCTAGACCCTTCCAGAGCTGAGATATCGAAACTCAAAATTTCGACCCGAAAAAAAAACGAAAGGGGTACCACTGTCGTTTTTTTTTTTGGGTCGAAATTTTGACTTTCTCTGATCTTCTTGAAACTCTGGATTATGATAGAGGGCCCTGAGAATTAGACCTGAGTGCAAAAATGGAGGCTCTAGACCCTTCCAGAGCTGAAATATCGAAACTCAAAATTTCGACCCGAAAAAAAAAACGAAAGGGGTACTACTGTCGTTTTTTTTTCCGGTCAAAATTTTGAGTTTCTCTGATCTTTTTGAAACTCTGGATTCTGATAGAGGGCCACGAGACTTAGACCTGAGTGCAAAAATGGAGGCCCTAGACCCTTCCAGAGCTGAGATATCGAAACTCAAAATTTCGACCCGAAAAAAAAAAACGAAAGGGGTACCACTGTCGTTTTTTTTTTTGGGTCGAAATTTTGACTTTCTCTGATCTTCTTGAAACTCTGGATTATGATATAGGGCCCTGAGAATTAGACCTGAGTGCAAAAATGGAGGCTCTAGACCGTTCCAGAGCTGAGATATCGAAACTCAAAATTACGACCCGAAAAAAAAAACGAAAGGGGTACTACTGTCGTTTTTTTTTTCGGGTCAAAATTTTGAGTTTCTCTGATCCTCTTAAAAACTCTGGATTCTGATAGAGGGCCATGAGAATTAGACCTGAGTGCAAAAATGGAGGCTCTAGACCGTTCCAGAGCTGAGATATTGAAACTCAAAATTTCGACCCGAAGAAAAACGAAAGGGGTACCACTGTCGTTTTTTTTGGGGGTCGAAATTTTGACTTTCTCTGATCTTCTTGAAACTCTGGATTATGATAGAGGGCCCTGAGAATTAGACCTGAGTGCAAAAATGGAGGCTCTAGACCGTTCCAGAGCTGAGATATCGAAACTCAAAATTTCGACCCGGAAAAAAAGACGAAAGGGGTACCACTGTCGTTTTTTTTTTGGGTCGAAATTTTGACTTTCTCTGATCTTCGTGAAACTCTGGATTATGATAGAGGGCCCTGAGAATTAGACCTGAGTGCAAAAATGGAGGCTCTAGACCGTTCCAGAGCTGAGATATCGAAACTCAAAATTTCGACCCGGAAAAAAAAAACGAAAGGGGTACCACTGTCGTTTTTTTTTTTGGGTCGAAATTTTGACTTTCTCTGATCTTCTTGAAACTCTGGATTATGATAGAAGGCCCTGAGAATTAGACCTGAGTGCAAAAATGGAGGCTCTAGACCGTTCCAGAGCTGAGATATTGAAACTCAAAATTTCGACCCGAAAAAAAAACGAAAGGGGTACCACTGTCGTTTTTTTTTTTGGGTCGAAATTTTGACTTTCTCTGATCTTCTTGAAACTCTGGATTATGATAGAAGGCCCTGAGAATTAGACCTGAGTGCAAAAATGGAGGCTCTAGACCGTTCCAGAGCTGAGATATCGAAACTCAAAATTTCGACCCGAAAAAAAAACGAAAGGGGTACCACTGTCGTTTTTTTTCGGGTCAAAATTTTGAGTTTCTCTGATCCTTTTAAAAAAACTCTGGATTCTGATAGAGGGCCATGAGACTTAGACCTGAGTGCAAAAATGGAGGCTCTAGACCGTTCCAGAGCTGAGATATCGAAACTCAAAATTTCGACCTGAAAAAAAAAACGAAAGGGGTACCACTGTCGTTCGTTTTTTTTTTCGGGTCAAAATTTTGAGTTTCTCTGATCCTCTTGAAACTCTGGATTCTGATAGTGGGCCACGAGACTTAGACCTGAGTGCAAAAATGGAGGCTCTAGACCGTTCCAGAGCTGAGATATCGAAAATCAAAATTTCGACCCCAAAAAAAAACGAAAGGGGTACCACTGTCGTTTTTTTTGGGGGTCAAAATTTTGAGTTTCTCTGATCCTCTTGAAACTCTGGATTCTGATATAGGGCCACGAGACTTAGACCTGAGTGCAAAAATGGAGGCTCTAGACCCTTCCAGAGCTGAGATATCGAAACTCAAAATTTCGACCAGAAAAAAAACGAAAGGGGTACCACTGTGGTTTTTTTTTGGGGTCGAAATTTTGACTTTCTCTGATCTTCTTGAAACTCTGGATTATGATAGAGGGCCCTGAGAATTAGACCTGAGTGCAAAAATGGAGGCTCTAGACCGTTCCAGAGCTGAGATATCGAAACTCAAAATTTCGACCCGGAAAAAAAGACGAAAGGGGTACCACTGTCGTTTTTTTTTTGGGTCGAAATTTTGACTTTCTCTGATCTTCTTGAAACTCTGGATTATGATAGAGGGCCCTGAGAATTAGACCTGAGTGCAAAAATGGAGGCTCTAGACCGTTCCAGAGCTGAGATATCGAAACTCAAAATTTCGACCCGAAAAAAAAAACGAAAGGGGTACCACTGTCGTTTTTTTTTTCGGGTCAAAATTTTGAGTTTCTCTGATCCTTTTAAAAAAAACTCTGGATTCTGATAGAGGGCCATGAGACTTAGACCTGAGTGCAAAAATGGAGGCTCTAGACCGTTCCAGAGCTGAGATATCGAAACTCAAAATTTCGACCCGAAAAAAAAAAACGAAAGGGGTACCACTGTCGTTCGATTTTTTTTTTTCGGGTCAAAATTTTGAGTTTCTCTGATCCTCTTGAAACTCTGGATTCTGATAGTGGGCCACGAGACTTAGACCTGAGTGCAAAAATGGAGGCTCTAGACCGTTCCAGAGCTGAGATATCGAAAATCAAAATTTCGACCCCAAAAAAAAACGAAAGGGGTACCACTGTCGTTTTTTTTGGGGGTCAAAATTTTGAGTTTCTCTGATCCTCTTGAAACTCTGGATTCTGATATAGGGCCACGAGACTTAGACCTGAGTGCAAAAATGGAGGCTCTAGACCCTTCCAGAGCTGAGATATCGAAACTCAAAATTTCGACCAGAAAAAAACCCGAAAGGGGTACCACTGTGGTTTTTTTTTGGGGTCGAAATTTTGACTTTCTCTGATCTTCTTGAAACTCTGGATTATGATAGAGGGCCCTGAGAATTAGACCTGAGTGCAAAAATGGAGGCTCTAGACCGTTCCAGAGCTGAGATATCGAAACTCAAAATTTCGACCCGGAAAAAAAGACGAAAGGGGTACCACTGTCGTTTTTTTTTTGGGTCGAAATTTTGACTTTCTCTGATCTTCTTGAAACTCTGGATTATGATAGAGGGCCCTGAGAATTAGACCTGAGTGCAAAAATGGAGGCTCTAGACCGTTCCAGAGCTGAGATATCGAAACTCAAAATTTCGACCCGAAAAAAAAAACGAAAGGGGTACCACTGTCGTTTTTTTTTTCGGGTCAAAATTTTGAGTTTCTCTGATCCTTTTAAAAAAAACTCTGGATTCTGATAGAGGGCCATGAGACTTAGACCTGAGTGCAAAAATGGAGGCTCTAGACCGTTCCAGAGCTGAGATATCGAAACTCAAAATTTCGACCCGAAAAAAAAAAACGAAAGGGGTACCACTGTCGTTCGATTTTTTTTTTTCGGGTCAAAATTTTGAGTTTCTCTGATCCTCTTGAAACTCTGGATTCTGATAGTGGGCCACGAGACTTAGACCTGAGTGCAAAAATGGAGGCTCTAGACCGTTCCAGAGCTGAGATATCGAAAATCAAAATTTCGACCCCAAAAAAAAACGAAAGGGGTACCACTGTCGTTTTTTTTGGGGGTCAAAATTTTGAGTTTCTCTGATCCTCTTGAAACTCTGGATTCTGATATAGGGCCACGAGACTTAGACCTGAGTGCAAAAATGGAGGCTCTAGACCCTTCCAGAGCTGAGATATCGAAACTCAAAATTTCGACCAGAAAAAAACCCGAAAGGGGTACCACTGTCGTTTTTTTTTGGGGTCGAAATTTTGACTTTCTCTGATCTTTTTGAAACTCTGGATTATGATAGAGGGCCCTGAGAATTAGACCTGAGTGCAAAAATGGAGGCTCTAGACCGTTCCAGAGCTGAGATATCGAAACTCAAAATTTCGACCCGGAAAAAAAAAACGAAAGGGGTACCACTGTCGTTTTTTTTTTGGGTCGAAATTTTGACTTTCTCTGATCTTCTTGAAACTCTGGATTATGATAGAGGGCCCTGAGAATTAGACCTGAGTGCAAAAATTGAGGCTCTAGACCGTTCCAGAGCTGAGATATCGAAACTCAAAATTTCGACCCGAAAAAAAAACGAAAGGGGTACCACTGTCGTTTTTTTTTCGGGTCAAAATTTTGAGTTTCTCTGATCCTTTTAAAAAAACTCTGGATTCTGATAGAGGGCCATGAGACTTAGACCTGAGTGCAAAAATGGAGGCTCTAGACCGTTCCAGAGCTGAGATATCGAAACTCAAAATTTCGACCCGAAAAAAAAAAACGAAAGGGGTACCACTGTCGTTTTTTTTGGGGGTCAAAATTTTGAGTTTCTCTGATCCTCTTGAAACTCTGGATTCTGATATAGGGCCACGAGACTTAGACCTGAGTGCAAAAATGGAGGCTCTAGACCGTTCCAGAGCTGAGATATCGAAAATCAAAATTTCGACCCCAAAAAAAACCGAAAGGGGTACCACTGTCGTTTTTTTTGGGGGTCAAAATTTTGAGTTTCTCTGATCCTCTTGAAACTCTGGATTCTGATATAGGGCCACGAGACTTAGACCTGAGTGCAAAAATTGAGGCTCTAGACCCTTCCAGAGCTGAGATATCGAAACTCAAAATTTCGACCAGAAAAAAAAACGAAAGGGGTACCACTGTCGTTTTTTTTTTTCGGGTCAAAATTTTGAGTTTCTCTGATCTTCTTGAAACTCTGGATTCTGATAGAGGGCCACGAGACTTAGACCTGAGTGCAAAAATGGAGGCTCTAGACCGTTCCAGAGCTGAGATATCGAAACTCAAAATTTCGACCCCCAAAAAAAACGAAAGGGGTACCACTGTCGGTTTTTTTTTCAGGTCAAAATTTTGACTTTCTCTGATCTTCTTGAAACTCTGGATTATGATAGAGGGCCCTGAGAATTAGACCTGAGTGCAAAAATGGAGGCTCTAGACCCTTCCAGAGCTGAAATATCGAAACTCAAAATTTCGACCCGAAAAAAAAAACGAAAGGGGTACCACTGTCGTTTTTTTTTTTGGGTCAAAATTTTGAGTTTCTCTAATCCTCTTGAAACTCTGGATTCTGATAGAGGGCCACGAGACTTAGACCTGAGTGCAAAAATGGAGGCTCTGGACCCTTCCAGAGCTGAGATATCGAAACTCAAAATTTCGACCCGAAAAACGAACGAAAGGGGTACCACTGTCGTTTTTTTTTTCGGGTCAAAATTTTGAGTTTCTCTGATCCTCTTGAAACTCTGGATTCTGATAGGGCCACGAGACTTAGACCTGAGTGCAAAAATGGAGGCTCTAGACCGTTCCAGAGCTGAGATATCGAAACTCAAAATTTCGACCCGAAAAAAAAAACGAAAGGGGTACCACTGTCGTTTTTTTTTCCGGGTCGAAATTTTGACTTTCTCTGATCTTCTTGAAACTTTGGATTATGATAGAGGGCCCTGAGAATTAGACCTGAGTGCAAAAATTGAGGCTCTAGACCCTTCCAGAGCTGAGATATCGAAACTCAAAATTTCGACCCGAAAAAAAAACTAAAGGGGTACCACTGTCAGTTTTTTTTTTCAGGTCAAAATTTTGACTTTCTCTGATCTTCTTGAAAATCTGGATTATGATAGAAGGCCATGGGACTTAGACCTGAGTGCAAAAATGGAGGCTCTAGACCCTTCCAGAGCTGAGATATCGAAACTCAAAATTTCGACCCGAAAAAAAAAAAACGAAAGGGGTACCACTGTCTTTTTTTTTTCGGGTCAAAATTTTGAGTTTCTCTGATCCTCTTGACCAGAAACTTAGACCAGAGTGCAAAAATGGAGTGTCTAGACCCTTCCAGAGCTGAGATATTGAGATCCCACGTAGCATTTATGCCATTATACTGTTTAAAGTCTAAAGGAGTTAGACAGTATAGTATAGTTGTGATTTTGCTGTAAACACATGTTTTATTATTTATAGCTAACAGGGGAGCTCCAGTAACCGTAAAGTTACGTTTCCAAAGTGGATTTATATAACCATATAGTTGAAATACGCTTGTTTAAAATGTCTATTTACATCAGGAAGGAAAATATTGTATAAGTATTGCAGGTGAGCACATCCCAACATGAAAAATACATGTGTGTGCTATTATGTAGGATAAGTCACTGTTGTCAACACTGCTTACATTAGACAAATATGTGCTGTAAGTAAACACATCTATAAAGTAACTAAACATGATATATATTTAATTTGTCCCTTATTGGTGTTGATATATTGAGGAACATTTATGGATTAAAAGTGAGTTAACACATCAACCTCAGCAAGTAAATGCAGTGTTGAGCTCGTAATGAGAATCTTGTCTGTATTACACAGGGACAGAAGAACACGTGTGTGTTTATCCGGTGGAGAGAGGCTCATGATGCTGAATGTTGTCATCAATGGCTCTGAGTGAGTAAGCTACAGAAATGGATAACAAGTTGTAGTTTATTTGAATGATTGTAATTTCAAACTGAGAAATTACAACAACACCTTTCTGAGTCTTGATTTCTGCATTTGCTGCAGAGCTTTTGTGGTGGAGCAGGACCTGCAAGGAAAGATGATGGCAGCATTCGCTGGGGGAAAAAAAGGTTTCAGGGATTTTACTAAAATATAAAGTAAGGCTATTTTTAATACATAAATCAAATGACATTGTGCTGTTAAAATGACTGCTTTTGTGTAATGTTTGTGAGCATTTTTGTAGGATCTGAAAAGTCTGCAGACTGGTGTGAGCCCTGAGGAGCCCAGAGCTGAATCCTGGAAGTGGTGCCATGGATAGACTGTTCCAGAGCTGAGATATCGAAACTCAAAATTTCGACCCGAAAAAAAAAACGAAAGGGGTACCACTGTCGTTTTTTTTTCCGGGTCGAAATTTTGACTTTCTCTGATCTTCTTGAAACTTTGGATTATGATAGAGGGCCCTGAGAATTAGACCTGAGTGCAAAAATTGAGGCTCTAGACCCTTCCAGAGCTGAGATATCGAAACTCAAAATTTCGACCCGAAAAAAAAACTAAAGGGGTACCACTGTCAGTTTTTTTTTCAGGTCAAAATTTTGACTTTCTCTGATCTTCTTGAAAATCTGGATTATGATAGAAGGCCCTGAGAATTAGACCTGAGTGCAAAAATGGAGGCTCTAGACCATTCCAGAGCTGAGATATCGAAACTCAAAATTTCGACCCGAAAAAAAAACGAAAGGGGTACCACTGTCGTTTTTTTTTCGGGTCAAAATTTTGAGTTTCTCTGATCCTTTTAAAAACTCTGGATTCTGATAGAGGGCCATGAGACTTAGACCTGAGTGCAAAAATGGAGGCTCTAGACCGTTCCAGAACTGAGATATCGAAACTCAAAATTTCGACCCGAAAAAAAAACGAAAGGGGTACCACTGTCGTTTTTTTTTCGGGTCAAAATTTTGAGTTTCTCTGATCCTTTTAAAAACTCTGGATTCTGATAGAGGGCTATGAGACTTAGACCTGAGTGCAAAAATGGAGGCTCTAGACCGTTCCAGAGCTGAGATATCGAAACTCAAAATTTCGACCCGAAAAAAAAACGAAAGGGGTACCACTGTCGTTTTTTTTTGGGGTCGAAATTTTGACTTTCTCTGATCTTCTTGAAACTCTGGATTATGATAGAAGGCCCTGAGAATTAGACCTGAGTGCAAAAATGGAGGCTCTAGACCGTTCCAGAGCTGAGATATCGAAACTCAAAATTTCGACCCGAAAAAAAAACGAAAGGGGTACCACTGTCGTTTTTTTTTCGGGTCAAAATTTTGAGTTTCTCTGATCCTTTTAAAAACTCTGGATTCTGATAGAGGGCCATGAGACTTAGACCTGAGTGCAAAAATGGAGGCTCTAGACCGATCCAGAGCTGAGATATCGAAACTCAAAATTTCGACCCGAAAAAAAAAACGAAAGGGGTACCACTGTCGGTTTTTTTTTGGGTCGAAATTTTGACTTTCTCTGATCTTCTTGAAACTCTGGATTATGATAGAGGGCCCTGAGAATTAGACCTGAGTGCAAAAATGGAGGCTCTAGACCGTTCCAGAGCTGAGATATCGAAACTCAAAATTTCGACCCGAAAAAAAAACGAAAGGGGTACCACTGTCGTTTTTTTTGGGTCGAAATTTTGAGTTTCTCTGATCCTTTTAAAAACTCTGGATTATGATAGAGGGCCCTGAGAATTAGACCTGAGTGCAAAAATGGAGGCTCTAGACCGTTCCAGAGCTGAGATATTGAAACTCAAAATTTCGACCCGAAAAAAAAACGAAAGGGGTACCACTGTCGTTTTTTTTTCGGGTCAAAATTTTGACTTTCTCTGATCTTCTTGAAACTCTGGATTATGATAGAGGGCCGCGAGACTTTGACCTGAGTGCAAAAATGGAGGCTCTAGACCCTTCCAGAGTTGAGATATCGAAACTCAAAATTTCGACCCGAAAAAAAAAACGACAGTGTTACCCCTTTCGTTTTTTTCCGTTTTCGGGCGAAAAATCAAGTTTCTCCAATCTTCTCAAAACTCTGGATTATGATAGAGGGCCGCGAGACTTTGACCTGAGTGCAAAAATGGAGGCTCTAGACCCTTCCAGAGCTGAGATATAGAAACTCAAAATTTCGACCCGAAAAAAAAAACGACAGTGTTACCCCTTTCGTTTTTTTCCGTTTTCGGACGAAAAATCAAGTTTCTCCAATCTTCTCAAAACTCTGGATTATGATGGAGGGCCGCGAGACTTTGACCTGAGTGCAAAAATGGAGGCTCTAGACCCGTCCAGAGCTGAGATATCGAAACTCAAAATTTCGACCCGAAAAAAAAACGACAGTGTTACCCCTTTCGTTTTTTTTTCGTTTTCGGGCGAAAAATCAAGTTTCTCCAATCTTCTCAAAACTCTGGATTATGATAGAGGGCCGCGAGACTTTGACCTGAGTGCAAAAATGGAGGCTCTAGACCCTTCCAGAGCTGAGATATCGAAACTCAAAATTTCGACCCGAAAAAAAAACGACAGTGTTACCCCTTTCGTTTTTTTCCGTTTTCGGACGAAAAATCAAGTTTCTCCAATCTTCTCAAAACTCTGGATTATGATGGAGGGCCGCGAGACTTTGACCTGAGTGCAAAAATGGAGGCTCTAGACCCTTCCAGGGCTGAGATATCGAAACTCAAAATTTCGACCCGAAAAAAAAACGACAGTGTTACCCCTTACGTTTTTTTCAGTTTTCGGGAGAAAAATCAAGTTTCTCCAATCTTCTCAAAACTCTGGATTATGATAGAGGGCCGCGAGACTTTGACCTGAGCGCAAAAATGGAGGCTCTACACCCTTCCAGGGCTGAGATATCGAAACTCAAAATTTCGACCCGAAAAAAAAACGACAGTGTTACCCCTTACGTTTTTTTTCGTTTTCGGGCGAAAAATCAAGTTTCTCCAATCTTCTCAAAACTCTGGATTATGATAGAGGGCCGCGAGACTTTGACCTGAGCGCAAAAATGGAGGCTCTAGACCCTTCCAGGGCTGAGATATCGAAACTCAAAATTTCGACCCGAAAAAAAAAACGACAGTGTTACCCCTTACGTTTTTTTTCGTTTTCGGGCGAAAAATCAAGTTTCTCCAATCTTCTCAAAACTCTGGATTATGATAGAGGGCCGCGAGACTTTGACCTGAGCGCAAAAATGGAGGCTCTAGACCCTTCCAGGGCTGAGATATCGAAACTCAAAATTTCGACCCGAAAAAAAAACGACAGTGTTACCCCTTACGTTTTTTTCGTTTTCGGGCGAAAAATCAAGTTTCTCCAATCTTCTCAAAACTCTGGATTATGATAGAGGGCCGCGAGACTTTGACCTGAGCGCAAAAATGGAGGCTCTAGACCCTTCCAGGGCTGAGATATCGAAACTCAAAATTTCGACCCGAAAAAAAAACGACAGTGTTACCCCTTACGTTTTTTTTCGTTTTCGGGCGAAAAATCAAGTTTCTCCAATCTTCTCAAAACTCTGGATTATGATAGAGGGCCGCGAGACTTTGACCTGAGCGCAAAAATGGAGGCTCTAGACCCTTCCAGGGCTGAGATATCGAAACTCAAAATTTCGACCCGAAAAAAAAAACGACAGTGTTACCCCTTACGTTTTTTTCAGTTTTCGGGCGAAAAATCAAGTTTCTCCAATCTTCTCAAAACTCTGGATTATGATAGAGGGCCGCGAGACTTTGACCTGAGCGCAAAAATGGAGGCTCTAGACCCTTCCAGGGCTGAGATATCGAAACTCAAAATTTCGACCCGAAAAAAAAACGACAGTGTTACCCCTTACGTTTTTTTCAGTTTTCGGGCGAAAAATCAAGTTTCTCCAATCTTCTCAAAACTCTGGATTATGATAGAGGGCCGCGAGACTTTGACCTGAGCGCAAAAATGGAGGCTCTAGACCCTTCCAGGGCTGAGATATCGAAACTCAAAATTTCGACCCGAAAAAAAAAAGACAGTGTTACCCCTTACGTTTTTTTCAGTTTTCGGGCGAAAAATCAAGTTTCTCCAATCTTCTCAAAACTCTGGATTATGATAGAGGGCCGCGAGACTTTGACCTGAGCGCAAAAATGGAGGCTCTAGACCCTTCCAGGGCTGAGATATCGAAACTCAAAATTTCGACCCGAAAAAAAAACGACAGTGTTACCCCTTACGTTTTTTTTCGTTTTCGGGCGAAAAATCAAGTTTCTCCAATCTTCTCAAAACTCTGGATTATGATAGAGGGCCGCGAGACTTTGACCTGAGCGCAAAAATGGAGGCTCTAGACCCTTCCAGGGCTGAGATATCGAAACTCAAAATTTCGACCCGAAAAAAAAACGACAGTGTTACCCCTTACGTTTTTTTCCGTTTTCGGGCGAAAAATCAAGTTTCTCCAATCTTCTCAAAACTCTGGATTATGATAGAGGGCCGCGAGACTTTGACCTGAGCGCAAAAATGGAGGCTCTAGACCCTTCCAGGGCTGAGATATCGAAACTCAAAATTTCGACCCGAAAAAAAAACGACAGTGTTACCCCTTACGTTTTTTTCCGTTTTCGGGCGAAAAATCAAGTTTCTCCAATCTTCTCAAAACTCTGGATTATGATAGAGGGCCGCGAGACTTTGACCTGAGCGCAAAAATGGAGGCTCTAGACCCTTCCAGAGCTGAGATATCGAAACTCAAAATTTCGACCCGAAAAAAAAAAACGAAAGGGGTACCACTGTCTTTTTTTTTTCGGGTCAAAATTTTGAGTTTCTCTGATCCTCTTGACCAGAAACTTAGACCAGAGTGCAAAAATGGAGTGTCTAGACCCTTCCAGAGCTGAGATATTGAGATCCCACGTAGCATTTATGCCATTATACTGTTTAAAGTCTAAAGGAGTTAGACAGTATAGTATAGTTGTGATTTTGCTGTAAACACATGTTTTATTATTTATAGCTAACAGGGGAGCTCCAGTAACCGTAAAGTTACGTTTCCAAAGTGGATTTATATAACCATATAGTTGAAATACGAAATACGCTTGTTTAAAATGTCTATTTACATCAGGAAGGAAAATATTGTATAAGTATTGCAGGTGAGCACATCCCAACATGAAAAATACATGTGTGTGCTATTATGTAGGATAAGTCACTGTTGTCAACACTGCTTACATTAGACAAATATGTGCTGTAAGTAAACACATCTATAAAGTAACTAAACATGATATATATTTAATTTGTCCCTTATTGGTGTTGATATATTGAGGAACATTTATGGATTAAAAGTGAGTTAACACATCAACCTCAGCAAGTAAATGCAGTGTTGAGCTCGTAATGAGAATCTTGTCTGTATTACACAGGGACAGAAGAACACGTGTGTGTTTATCCGGTGGAGAGAGGCTCATGATGCTGAATGTTGTCATCAATGGCTCTGAGTGAGTAAGCTACAGAAATGGATAACAAGTTGTAGTTTATTTGAATGATTGTAATTTCAAACTGAGAAATTACAACAACACCTTTCTGAGTCTTGATTTCTGCATTTGCTGCAGAGCTTTTGTGGTGGAGCAGGACCTGCAAGGAAAGATGATGGCAGCATTCGCTGGGGGAAAAAAAGGTTTCAGGGATTTTACTAAAATATAAAGTAAGGCTATTTTTAATACATAAATCAAATGACATTGTGCTGTTAAAATGACTGCTTTTGTGTAATGTTTGTGAGCATTTTTGTAGGATCTGAAAAGTCTGCAGACTGGTGTGAGCCCTGAGGAGCCCAGAGCTGAATCCTGGAAGTGGTGCCATGGATAGACTGTTCCAGAGCTGAGATATCGAAACTCAAAATTTCGACCCGAAAAAAAAAACGAAAGGGGTACCACTGTCGTTTTTTTTTCCGGGTCGAAATTTTGACTTTCTCTGATCTTCTTGAAACTTTGGATTATGATAGAGGGCCCTGAGAATTAGACCTGAGTGCAAAAATTGAGGCTCTAGACCCTTCCAGAGCTGAGATATCGAAACTCAAAATTTCGACCCGAAAAAAAAACTAAAGGGGTACCACTGTCAGTTTTTTTTTTCAGGTCAAAATTTTGACTTTCTCTGATCTTCTTGAAAATCTGGATTATGATAGAAGGCCCTGAGAATTAGACCTGAGTGCAAAAATGGAGGCTCTAGACCATTCCAGAGCTGAGATATCGAAACTCAAAATTTCGACCCGAAAAAAAACGACAGTGTTACCCCTTACGTTTTTTTCAGTTTTCGGGCGAAAAATCAAGTTTCTCCAATCTTCTCAAAACTCTGGATTATGATAGAGGGCCGCGAGACTTTGACCTGAGCGCAAAAATGGAGGCTCTAGACCCTTCCAGGGCTGAGATATCGAAACTCAAAATTTCGACCCGAAAAAAAAAAACGACAGTGTTACCCCTTACGTTTTTTTCAGTTTTCGGGCGAAAAATCAAGTTTCTCCAATCTTCTCAAAACTCTGGATTATGATAGAGGGCCGCGAGACTTTGACCTGAGCGCAAAAATGGAGGCTCTAGACCCTTCCAGGGCTGAGATATCGAAACTCAAAATTTCGACCCGAAAAAAAAAACGACAGTGTTACCCCTTACGTTTTTTTCCGTTTTCGGGCGAAAAATCAAGTTTCTCCAATCTTCTCAAAACTCTGGATTATGATAGAGGGCCGCGAGACTTTGACCTGAGCGCAAAAATGGAGGCTCTAGACCCTTCCAGGGCTGAGATATCGAAACTCAAAATTTCGACCCGAAAAAAAAAACGACAGTGTTACCCCTTACGTTTTTTTCCGTTTTCGAGCGAAAAATCAAGTTTCTCCAATCTTCTCAAAACTCTGGATTATGATAGAGGGCAGCGAGACTTTGACCTGAGCGCAAAAATGGAGGCTCTAGACCCTTCCAGGGCTGAGATATCGAAACTCAAAATTTCGACCCGAAAAAAAAACGACAGTGTTACCCCTTACGTTTTTTTTCGTTTTCGGGCGAAAAATCAAGTTTCTCCAATCTTCTCAAAACTCTGGATTATGATAGAGGGCCGCGAGACTTTGACCTGAGCGCAAAAATGGAGGCTCTAGACCCTTCCAGGGCTGAGATATCGAAACTCAAAATTTCGACCCGAAAAAAAAACGACAGTGTTACCCCTTACGTTTTTTTTTCGTTTTCGGGCGAAAAATCAAGTTTCTCCAATCTTCTCAAAACTCTGGATTATGATAGAGGGCCGCGAGACTTTGACCTGAGCGCAAAAATGGAGGCTCTAGACCCTTCCAGGGCTGAGATATCGAAACTCAAAATTTCGACCCGAAAAAAAAAACGACAGTGTTACCCCTTACGTTTTTTTCAGTTTTCGGGCGAAAAATCAAGTTTCTCCAATCTTCTTAAAACTCTGGATTATGATAGAGGGCCGCGAGACTTTGACCTGAGCGCAAAAATGGAGGCTCTAGACCCTTCCAGGGCTGAGATATCGAAACTCAAAATTTCGACCCGAAAAAAAAACGACAGTGTTACCCCTTACGTTTTTTTCCGTTTTCGGGCGAAAAATCAAGTTTCTCCAATCTTCTCAAAACTCTGGATTATGATAGAGGGCCGCGAGACTTTGACCTGAGCGCAAAAATGGAGGCTCTAGACCCTTCCAGGGCTGAGATATCGAAACTCAAAATTTCGACCCGAAAAAAAAACGACAGTGTTACCCCTTACGTTTTTTTTCGTTTTCGGGCGAAAAATCAAGTTTCTCCAATCTTCTCAAAACTCTGGATTATGATAGAGGGCCGCGAAACTTTGACCTGAGCGCAAAAATGGAGGCTCTAGACCCTTCCAGGGCTGAGATATCGAAACTCAAAATTTCGACCCGAAAAAAAAACGACAGTGTTACCCCTTACGTTTTTTTCAGTTTTCGGGCGAAAAATCAAGTTTCTCCAATCTTCTCAAAACTCTGGATTATGATAGAGGGCCGCGAGACTTTGACCTGAGCGCAAAAATGGAGGCTCTAGACCCTTCCAGGGCTGAGATATCGAAACTCAAAATTTCGACCCGAAAAAAAAAACGACAGTGTTACCCCTTACGTTTTTTTCAGTTTTCGGGCGAAAAATCAAGTTTCTCCAATCTTCTCAAAACTCTGGATTATGATAGAGGGCCGCGAGACTTTGACCTGAGCGCAAAAATGGAGGCTCTAGACCCTTCCAGGGCTGAGATATCGAAACTCAAAATTTCGACCCGAAAAAAAAAACGACAGTGTTACCCCTTACGTTTTTTTCAGTTTTCGGGCGAAAAATCAAGTTTCTCCAATCTTCTCAAAACTCTGGATTATGATAGAGGGCCGCGAGACTTTGACCTGAGCGCAAAAATGGAGGCTCTAGACCCTTCCAGGGCTGAGATATCGAAACTCAAAATTTCGACCCGAAAAAAAAACGAAAGTGTTACCCCTTACGTTTTTTTCAGTTTTCGGGCGAAAAATCAAGTTTCTCCAATCTTCTCAAAACTCTGGATTATGATAGAGGGCCGCGAGACTTTGACCTGAGCGCAAAAATGGAGGCTCTAGACCCTTCCAGGGCTGAGATATCGAAACTCAAAATTTCGACCCGAAAAAAAAAACGACAGTGTTACCCCTTACGTTTTTTTCAGTTTTCGGGCGAAAAATCAAGTTTCTCCAATCTTCTCAAAACTCTGGATTATGATAGAGGGCCGCGAGACTTTGACCTGAGCGCAAAAATGGAGGCTCTAGACCCTTCCAGGGCTGAGATATCGAAACTCAAAATTTCGACCCGAAAAAAAAAACGACAGTGTTACCCCTTACGTTTTTTTCAGTTTTCGGGCGAAAAATCAAGTTTCTCCAATCTTCTCAAAACTCTGGATTATGATAGAGGGCCGCGAGACTTTGACCTGAGCGCAAAAATGGAGGCTCTAGACCCTTCCAGGGCTGAGATATCGAAACTCAAAATTTCGACCCGAAAAAAAAACGACAGTGTTACCCCTTACGTTTTTTTCCGTTTTCGGGCGAAAAATCAAGTTTCTCCAATCTTCTCAAAACTCTGGATTATGATAGAGGGCCGCGAGACTTTGACCTGAGCGCAAAAATGGAGGCTCTAGACCCTTCCAGGGCTGAGATATCGAAACTCAAAATTTCGACCCGAAAAAAAAAACGACAGTGTTACCCCTTACGTTTTTTTCCGTTTTCGAGCGAAAAATCAAGTTTCTCCAATCTTCTCAAAACTCTGGATTATGATAGAGGGCAGCGAGACTTTGACCTGAGCGCAAAAATGGAGGCTCTAGACCCTTCCAGGGCTGAGATATCGAAACTCAAAATTTCGACCCGAAAAAAAAACGACAGTGTTACCCCTTACGTTTTTTTTCGTTTTCGGGCGAAAAATCAAGTTTCTCCAATCTTCTCAAAACTCTGGATTATGATAGAGGGCCGCGAGACTTTGACCTGAGCGCAAAAATGGAGGCTCTAGACCCTTCCAGGGCTGAGATATCGAAACTCAAAATTTCGACCCGAAAAAAAAACGACAGTGTTACCCCTTACGTTTTTTTTTCGTTTTCGGGCGAAAAATCAAGTTTCTCCAATCTTCTCAAAACTCTGGATTATGATAGAGGGCCGAGAGACTTTGACCTGAGCGCAAAAATGGAGGCTCTAGACCCTTCCAGGGCTGAGATATCGAAACTCAAAATTTCGACCCGAAAAAAAAACGACAGTGTTACCCCTTACGTTTTTTTTTCGTTTTCGGGCGAAAAATCAAGTTTCTCCAATCTTCTCAAAACTCTGGATTATGATAGAGGGCCGCGAGACTTTGACCTGAGCGCAAAAATGGAGGCTCTAGACCCTTCCAGGGCTGAGATATCGAAACTCAAAATTTCGACCCGAAAAAAAAACGACAGTGTTACCCCTTACGTTTTTTTTCGTTTTCGGGCGAAAAATAAAGTTTCTCCAATCTTCTCAAAACTCTGGATTATGATAGAGGGCCGCGAGACTTTGACCTGAGCGCAAAAATGGAGGCTCTAGACCCTTCCAGGGCTGAGATATAGAAACTCAAAATTTCGACCCGAAAAAAAAACGACAGTGTTACCCCTTACGTTTTTTTCCGTTTTCGGGCGAAAAATCAAGTTTCTCCAATCTTCTCAAAACTCTGGATTATGATAGAGGGCCGCGAGACTTTGACCTGAGCGCAAAAATGGAGGCTCTAGACCCTTCCAGGGCTGAGATATCGAAACTCAAAATTTCGACCCGAAAAAAAAACGACAGTGTTACCCCTTACGTTTTTTTCCGTTTTCGGGCGAAAAATCAAGTTTCTCCAATCTTCTCAAAACTCTGGATTATGATAGAGGGCCGCGAAACTTTGACCTGAGCGCAAAAATGGAGGCTCTAGACCCTTCCAGGGCTGAGATATCGAAACTCAAAATTTCGACCCGAAAAAAAAACGACAGTGTTACCCCTTACGTTTTTTTCAGTTTTCGGGCGAAAAATCAAGTTTCTCCAATCTTCTCAAAACTCTGGATTATGATAGAGGGCCGCGAGACTTTGACCTGAGCGCAAAAATGGAGGCTCTAGACCCTTCCAGGGCTGAGATATCGAAACTCAAAATTTCGACCCGAAAAAAAAAAACGACAGTGTTACCCCTTACGTTTTTTTCAGTTTTCGGGCGAAAAATCAAGTTTCTCCAATCTTCTCAAAACTCTGGATTATGATAGAGGGCCGCGAGACTTTGACCTGAGCGCAAAAATGGAGGCTCTAGACCCTTCCAGGGCTGAGATATCGAAACTCAAAATTTCGACCCGAAAAAAAAAACGACAGTGTTACCCCTTACGTTTTTTTCAGTTTTCGGGCGAAAAATCAAGTTTCTCCAATCTTCTCAAAACTCTGGATTATGATAGAGGGCCGCGAGACTTTGACCTGAGCGCAAAAATGGAGGCTCTAGACCCTTCCAGGGCTGAGATATCGAAACTCAAAATTTCGACCCGAAAAAAAAAACGACAGTGTTACCCCTTACGTTTTTTTCAGTTTTCGGGCGAAAAATCAAGTTTCTCCAATCTTCTCAAAACTCTGGATTATGATAGAGGGCCGCGAGACTTTGACCTGAGCGCAAAAATGGAGGCTCTAGACCCTTCCAGGGCTGAGATATCGAAACTCAAAATTTCGACCCGAAAAAAAAAACGACAGTGTTACCCCTTACGTTTTTTTCCGTTTTCGGGCGAAAAATCAAGTTTCTCCAATCTTCTCAAAACTCTGGATTATGATAGAGGGCAGCGAGACTTTGACCTGAGCGCAAAAATGGAGGCTCTAGACCCTTCCAGGGCTGAGATATCGAAACTCAAAATTTCGACCCGAAAAAAAAAACGACAGTGTTACCCCTTACGTTTTTTTTCGTTTTCGGGCGAAAAATCTAGTTTCTCCAATCTTCTCAAAACTCTGGATTATGATAGAGGGCCGCGAGACTTTGACCTGAGCGCAAAAATGGAGGCTCTAGACCCTTCCAGGGCTGAGATATCGAAACTCAAAATTTCGACCCGAAAAAAAAACGACAGTGTTACCCCTTACGTTTTTTTTTCGTTTTCGGGCGAAAAATCAAGTTTCTCCAATCTTCTCAAAACTCTGGATTATGATAGAGGGCCGCGAGACTTTGACCTGAGCGCAAAAATGGAGGCTCTAGACCCTTCCAGGGCTGAGATATCGAAACTCAAAATTTCGACCCGAAAAAAAAAACGACAGTGTTACCCCTTACGTTTTTTTCAGTTTTCGGGCGAAAAATCAAGTTTCTCCAATCTTCTCAAAACTCTGGATTATGATAGAGGGCCGCGAGACTTTGACCTGAGCGCAAAAATGGAGGCTCTAGACCCTTCCAGGGCTGAGATATCGAAACTCAAAATTTCGACCCGAAAAAAAAAACGACAGTGTTACCCCTTACGTTTTTTTCCGTTTTCGAGCGAAAAATCAAGTTTCTCCAATCTTCTCAAAACTCTGGATTATGATAGAGGGCAGCGAGACTTTGACCTGAGCGCAAAAATGGAGGCTCTAGACCCTTCCAGGGCTGAGATATCGAAACTCAAAATTTCGACCCGAAAAAAAAACGACAGTGTTACCCCTTACGTTTTTTTTCGTTTTCGGGCGAAAAATCAAGTTTCTCCAATCTTCTCAAAACTCTGGATTATGATAGAGGGCCGCGAGACTTTGACCTGAGCGCAAAAATGGAGGCTCTAGACCCTTCCAGGGCTGAGATATCGAAACTCAAAATTTCGACCCGAAAAAAAAAACGACAGTGTTACCCCTTACGTTTTTTTCAGTTTTCGGGCGAAAAATCAAGTTTCTCCAATCTTCTCAAAACTCTGGATTATGATAGAGGGCCGCGAGACTTTGACCTGAGCGCAAAAATGGAGGCTCTAGACCCTTCCAGGGCTGAGATATCGAAACTCAAAATTTCGACCCGAAAAAAAAACGACAGTGTTACCCCTTACGTTTTTTTCAGTTTTCGGGCGAAAAATCAAGTTTCTCCAATCTTCTCAAAACTCTGGATTATGATAGAGGGCCGCGAGACTTTGACCTGAGCGCAAAAATGGAGGCTCTAGACCCTTCCAGGGCTGAGATATCGAAACTCAAAATTTCGACCCGAAAAAAAAAACGACAGTGTTACCCCTTACGTTTTTTTCAGTTTTCGGGCGAAAAATCAAGTTTCTCCAATCTTCTCAAAACTCTGGATTATGATAGAGGGCAGCGAGACTTTGACCTCAGCGCAAAAATGGAGGCTCTAGACCCTTCCAGGGCTGAGATATCGAAACTCAAAATTTCGACCCGAAAAAAAAACGACAGTGTTACCCCTTACGTTTTTTTTCGTTTTCGGGCGAAAAATCAAGTTTCTCCAATCTTCTCAAAACTCTGGATTATGATAGAGGGCCGCGAGACTTTGACCTGAGCGCAAAAATGGAGGCTCTAGACCCTTCCAGGGCTGAGATATCGAAACTCAAAATTTCGACCCGAAAAAAAAACGACAGTGTTACCCCTTACGTTTTTTTTTCGTTTTCGGGCGAAAAATCAAGTTTCTCCAATCTTCTCAAAACTCTGGATTATGATAGAGGGCCGCGAGACTTTGACCTGAGCGCAAAAATGGAGGCTCTAGACCCTTCCAGGGCTGAGATATCGAAACTCAAAATTTCGACCCGAAAAAAAAAACGACAGTGTTACCCCTTACGTTTTTTTCAGTTTTCGGGCGAAAAATCAAGTTTCTCCAATCTTCTCAAAACTCTGGATTATGATAGAGGGCCGCGAGACTTTGACCTGAGCGCAAAAATGGAGGCTCTAGACCCTTCCAGGGCTGAGATATCGAAACTCAAAATTTCGACCCGAAAAAAAAAACGACAGTGTTACCCCTTACGTTTTTTTCAGTTTTCGGGCGAAAAATCAAGTTTCTCCAATCTTCTCAAAACTCTGGATTATGATAGAGGGCCGTGAGACTTTGACCTGAGCGCAAAAATGGAGGCTCTAGACCCTTCCAGGGCTGAGATATCGAAACTCAAAATTTCGACCCGAAAAAAAAACGACAGTGTTACCCCTTACGTTTTTTTTTCGTTTTCGGGCGAAAAATCAAGTTTCTCCAATCTTCTCAAAACTCTGGATTATGATAGAGGGCCGCGAGACTTTGACCTGAGCGCAAAAATGGAGGCTCTAGACCCTTCCAGGGCTGAGATATCGAAACTCAAAATTTCGACCCGAAAAAAAACGACAGTGTTACCCCTTACGTTTTTTTTCGTTTTCGGGCGAAAAATCAAGTTTCTCCAATCTTCTCAAAACTCTGGATTATGATAGAGGGCCGCGAGACTTTGACCTGAGCGCAAAAATGGAGGCTCTAGACCCTTCCAGGGCTGAGATATCGAAACTCAAAATTTCGACCCGAAAAAAAAACGACAGTGTTACCCCTTACGTTTTTTTTTCGTTTTTGGGCGAAAAATCAAGTTTCTCCAATCTTCTCAAAACTCTGGATTATGATAGAGGGCCGCGAGACTTTGACCTGAGCGCAAAAATGGAGGCTCTAGACCCTTCCAGGGCTGAGATATCGAAACTCAAAATTTCGACCCGAAAAAAAAAACGACAGTGTTACCCCTTACGTTTTTTTCAGTTTTCGGGCGAAAAATCAAGTTTCTCCAATCTTCTCAAAACTCTGGATTATGATAGAGGGCCGCGAGACTTTGACCTGAGCGCAAAAATGGAGGCTCTAGACCCTTCCAGGGCTGAGATATCGAAACTCAAAATTTCGACCCGAAAAAAAAACGACAGTGTTACCCCTTACGTTTTTTTCCGTTTTCGGGCGAAAAATCAAGTTTCTCCAATCATCTCAAAACTCTGGATTATGATAGAGGGCCGCGAGACTTTGACCTGAGCGCAAAAATGGAGGCTCTAGACCCTTCCAGGGCTGAGATATCGAAACTCAAAATTTCGACCCGAAAAAAAAAACGACAGTGTTACCCCTTACGTTTTTTTCCGTTTTCGAGCGAAAAATCAAGTTTCTCCAATCTTCTCAAAACTCTGGATTATGATAGAGGGCAGCGAGACTTTGACCTGAGCGCAAAAATGGAGGCTCTAGACCCTTCCAGGGCTGAGATATCGAAACTCAAAATTTCGACCCGAAAAAAAAACGACAGTGTTACCCCTTACGTTTTTTTTCGTTTTCGGGCGAAAAATCAAGTTTCTCCAATCTTCTCAAAACTCTGGATTATGATAGAGGGCCGCGAGACTTTGACCTGAGCGCAAAAATGGAGGCTCTAGACCCTTCCAGGGCTGAGATATCGAAACTCAAAATTTCGACCCGAAAAAAAAACGACAGTGTTACCCCTTACGTTTTTTTTTTCGTTTTCGGGCGAAAAATCAAGTTTCTCCAATCTTCTCAAAACTCTGGATTATGATAGAGGGCCGCGAGACTTTGACCTGAGCGCAAAAATGGAGGCTCTAGACCCTTCCAGGGCTGAGATATCGAAACTCAAAATTTCGACCCGAAAAAAAAAACGACAGTGTTACCCCTTACGTTTTTTTCAGTTTTCGGGCGAAAAATCAAGTTTCTCCGATCTTCTCAAAACTCTGGATTATGATAGAGGGCCGCGAGACTTTGACCTGAGCGCAAAAATGGAGGCTCTAGACCCTTCCAGGGCTGAGATATCGAAACTCAAAATTTCGACCCGAAAAAAAAACGACAGTGTTACCCCTTACGTTTTTTTCAGTTTTCGGGCGAAAAATCAAGTTTCTCCAATCTTCTCAAAACTCTGGATTATGATAGAGGGCCGCGAGACTTTGACCTGAGCGCAAAAATGGAGGCTCTAGACCCTTCCAGGGCTGAGATATCGAAACTCAAAATTTCGACCCGAAAAAAAAAACGACAGTGTTACCCCTTACGTTTTTTTCAGTTTTCGGGCGAAAAATCAAGTTTCTCCAATCTTCTCAAAACTCTGGATTATGATAGAGGGCAGCGAGACTTTGACCTCAGCGCAAAAATGGAGGCTCTAGACCCTTCCAGGGCTGAGATATCGAAACTCAAAATTTCGACCCGAAAAAAAAACGACAGTGTTACCCCTTACGTTTTTTTTCGTTTTCGGGCGAAAAATCAAGTTTCTCCAATCTTCTCAAAACTCTGGATTATGATAGAGGGCCGCGAGACTTTGACCTGAGCGCAAAAATGGAGGCTCTAGACCCTTCCAGGGCTGAGATATCGAAACTCAAAATTTCGACCCGAAAAAAAAACGACAGTGTTACTCCTTACGTTTTTTTTTCGTTTTCGGGCGAAAAATCAAGTTTCTCCAATCTTCTCAAAACTCTGGATTATGATAGAGGGCCGCGAGACTTTGACCTGAGCGCAAAAATGGAGGCTCTAGACCCTTCCAGGGCTGAGATATCGAAACTCAAAATTTCGACCCGAAAAAAAAAACGACAGTGTTACCCCTTACGTTTTTTTCAGTTTTCGGGCGAAAAATCAAGTTTCTCCAATCTTCTCAAAACTCTGGATTATGATAGAGGGCCGCGAGACTTTGACCTGAGCGCAAAAATGGAGGCTCTAGACCCTTCCAGGGCTGAGATATCGAAACTCAAAATTTCGACCCGAAAAAAAAAACGACAGTGTTACCCCTTACGTTTTTTTCAGTTTTCGGGCGAAAAATCAAGTTTCTCCAATCTTCTCAAAACTCTGGATTATGATAGAGGGCCGCGAGACTTTGACCTGAGCGCAAAAATGGAGGCTCTAGACCCTTCCAGGGCTGAGATATCGAAACTCAAAATTTCGACCCGAAAAAAAAACGACAGTGTTACCCCTTACGTTTTTTTTTCGTTTTCGGGCGAAAAATCAAGTTTCTCCAATCTTCTCAAAACTCTGGATTATGATAGAGGGCCGCGAGACTTTGACCTGAGCGCAGAAATGGAGGCTCTAGACCCTTCCAGGGCTGAGATATCGAAACTCAAAATTTCGACCCGAAAAAAAACGACAGTGTTACCCCTTACGTTTTTTTTCGTTTTCGGGCGAAAAATCAAGTTTCTCCAATCTTCTCAAAACTCTGGATTATGATAGAGGGCCGCGAGACTTTGACCTGAGCGCAAAAATGGAGGCTCTAGACCCTTCCAGGGCTGAGATATCGAAACTCAAAATTTCGACACGAAAAAAAACGACAGTGTTACCCCTTTCGTTTTTTTTTGTTTTCGGGCGAAAAATCAAGTTTCTCCAATCTTCTCAAAACTCTGGATTATGATAGAGGGCTGCGAGACTTTGACCTGAGCGCAAAAATGGAGGCTCTAGACCCTTCCAGGGCTGAGATATCGAAACTCAAAATTTCGACCCGAAAAAAAAACGACAGTGTTACCCCTTACGTTTTTTTCCGTTTTCGGGCGAAAAATCAAGTTTCTCCAATCTTCTCAAAACTCTGGATTATGATAGAGGGCCGCGAGACTTTGACCTGAGCGCAAAAATGGAGGCTCTAGACCCTTCCAGGGCTGAGATATCGAAACTCAAAATTTCGACCCCCAAAAAAAACGACAGTGTTACCCCTTACGTTTTTTTTTTCGGGCGAAAAATCAAGTTTCTCCAATCTTCTCAAAACTCTGGATTATGATAGAGGGCCGCGAGACTTTGACCTGAGCGCAAAAATGGAGGCTCTAGACCCTTCCAGGGCTGAGATATCGAAACTCAAAATTTCGACCCGAAAAAAAAAACGACAGTGTTACCCCTTACGTTTTTTTCAGTTTTCGGGCGAAAAATCAAGTTTCTCCAATCTTCTCAAAACTCTGGATTATGATAGAGGGCCGCGAGACTTTGACCTGAGCGCAAAAATGGAGGCTCTAGACCCTTCCAGGGCTGAGATATCGAAACTCAAAATTTCGACCCGAAAAAAAAACGACAGTGTTACCCCTTACGTTTTTTTTTCGTTTTCGGGCGAAAAATCAAGTTTCTCCAATCTTCTCAAAACTCTGGATTATGATAGAGGGCCGCGAGACTTTGACCTGAGTGCAAAAATGGAGGCTCTAGACCCTTCCAGGGCTGAGATATCGAAACTCAAAATTTCGACCCGAAAAAAAAAACGACAGTGTTACCCCTTACGTTTTTTTCAATTTTCGGGCGAAAAATCAAGTTTCTCCAATCTTCTCAAAACTCTGGATTATGATAGAGGGCCGCGAGACTTTGACCTGAGCGCAAAAATGGAGGCTCTAGACCCTTCCAGGGCTGAGATATCGAAACTCAAAATTTCGACCCGAAAAAAAAACGACAGTGTTACCCCTTACGTTTTTTTTCGTTTTCGGGCGAAAAATCAAGTTTCTCCAATCTTCTCAAAACTCTGGATTATGATAGAGGGCCGCGAGACTTTGACCTGAGCGCAAAAATGGAGGCTCTAGACCCTTCCAGGGCTGAGATATCGAAACTCAAAATTTCGACCCGAAAAAAAAACGACAGTGTTACCCCTTACGTTTTTTTCCGTTTTCGGGCGAAAAATCAAGTTTCTCCAATCTTCTCAAAACTCTGGATTATGATAGAGGGCCGCGAGACTTTGACCTGAGCGCAAAAATGGAGGCTCTAGACCCTTCCAGGGCTGAGATATCGAAACTCAAAATTTCGACCCGAAAAAAAAACGACAGTGTTACCCCTTACGTTTTTTTCGTTTTCGGGCGAAAAATCAAGTTTCTCCAATCTTCTCAAAACTCTGGATTATGATAGAGGGCCGCGAAACTTTGACCTGAGCGCAAAAATAGAGGCTCTAGACCCTTCCAGGGCTGAGATATCGAAACTCAAAATTTCGACCCGAAAAAAAAACGACAGTGTTACCCCTTACGTTTTTTTCAGTTTTCGGGCGAAAAATCAAGTTTCTCCAATCTTCTCAAAACTCTGGATTATGATAGAGGGCCGCGAGACTTTGACCTGAGCGCAAAAATGGAGGCTCTAGACCCTTCCAGGGCTGAGATATCGAAACTCAAAATTTCGACCCGAAAAAAAAAACGACAGTGTTACCCCTTACGTTTTTTTCAGTTTTCGGGCGAAAAATCAAGTTTCTCCAATCTTCTCAAAACTCTGGATTATGATAGAGGGCCGCGAGACTTTGACCTGAGCGCAAAAATGGAGGCTCTAGACCCTTCCAGGGCTGAGATATCGAAACTCAAAATTTCGATCCGAAAAAAAAACGACAGTGTTACCCCTTACGTTTTTTTCAGTTTTCGGGCGAAAAATCAAGTTTCTCCAATCTTCTCAAAACTCTGGATTATGATAGAGGGCCGCGAGACTTTGACCTGAGCGCAAAAATGGAGGCTCTAGACCCTTCCAGGGCTGAGATATCGAAACTCAAAATTTCGACCCGAAAAAAAAAACGACAGTGTTACCCCTTACGTTTTTTTCAGTTTTCGGGCGAAAAATCAAGTTTCTCCAATCTTCTCAAAACTCTGGATTATGATAGAGGGCCGCGAGACTTTGACCTGAGCGCAAAAATGGAGGCTCTAGACCCTTCCAGGGCTGAGATATCGAAACTCAAAATTTCGACCCGAAAAAAAAAACGACAGTGTTACCCCTTACGTTTTTTTCAGTTTTCGGGCGAAAAATCAAGTTTCTCCAATCTTCTCAAAACTCTGGATTATGATAGAGGGCCGCGAGACTTTGACCTGAGCGCAAAAATGGAGGCTCTAGACCCTTCCAGGGCTGAGATATCGAAACTCAAAATTTCGACCCGAAAAAAAAACGACAGTGTTACCCCTTACGTTTTTTTCCGTTTTCGGGCGAAAAATCAAGTTTCTCCAATCTTCTCAAAACTCTGGATTATGATAGAGGGCCGCGAGACTTTGACCTGAGCGCAAAAATGGAGGCTCTAGACCCTTCCAGGGCTGAGATATCGAAACTCAAAATTTCGACCCGAAAAAAAAAACGACAGTGTTACCCCTTACGTTTTTTTCCGTTTTCGAGCGAAAAATCAAGTTTCTCCAATCTTCTCAAAACTCTGGATTATGATAGAGGGCAGCGAGACTTTGACCTGAGCGCAAAAATGGAGGCTCTAGACCCTTCCAGGGCTGAGATATCGAAACTCAAAATTTCGACCCGAAAAAAAAACGACAGTGTTACCCCTTACGTTTTTTTTCGTTTTCGGGCGAAAAATCAAGTTTCTCCAATCTTCTCAAAACTCTGGATTATGATAGAGGGCCGCGAGACTTTGACCTGAGCGCAAAAATGGAGGCTCTAGACCCTTCCAGGGCTGAGATATCGAAACTCAAAATTTCGACCCGAAAAAAAAACGACAGTGTTACCCCTTACGTTTTTTTTTCGTTTTCGGGCGAAAAATCAAGTTTCTCCAATCTTCTCAAAACTCTGGATTATGATAGAGGGCCGCGAGACTTTGACCTGAGCGCAAAAATGGAGGCTCTAGACCCTTCCAGGGCTGAGATATCGAAACTCAAAATTTCGACCCGAAAAAAAAAACGACAGTGTTACCCCTTACGTTTTTTTCAGTTTTCGGGCGAAAAATCAAGTTTCTCCAATCTTCTCAAAACTCTGGATTATGATAGAGGGCCGCGAGACTTTGACCTGAGCGCAAAAATGGAGGCTCTAGACCCTTCCAGGGCTGAGATATCGAAACTCAAAATTTCGACCCGAAAAAAAAACGACAGTGTTACCCCTTACGTTTTTTTTCGTTTTCGGGCGAAAAATCAAGTTTCTCCAATCTTCTCAAAACTCTGGATTATGATAGAGGGCCGCGAGACTTTGACCTGAGCGCAAAAATGGAGGCTCTAGACCCTTCCAGGGCTGAGATATCGAAACTCAAAATTTCGACCCGAAAAAAAAACGACAGTGTTACCCCTTACGTTTTTTTCCGTTTTCGGGCGAAAAATCAAGTTTCTCCAATCTTCTCAAAACTCTGGATTATGATAGAGGGCCGCGAGACTTTGACCTGAGCGCAAAAATGGAGGCTCTAGACCCTTCCAGGGCTGAGATATCGAAACTCAAAATTTCGACCCGAAAAAAAAACGACAGTGTTACCCCTTACGTTTTTTTTCGTTTTCGGGCGAAAAATCAAGTTTCTCCAATCTTCTCAAAACTCTGGATTATGATAGAGGGCCGCGAAACTTTGACCTGAGCGCAAAAATGGAGGCTCTAGACCCTTCCAGGGCTGAGATATCGAAACTCAAAATTTCGACCCGAAAAAAAAACGACAGTGTTACCCCTTACGTTTTTTTCAGTTTTCGGGCGAAAAATCAAGTTTCTCCAATCTTCTCAAAACTCTGGATTATGATAGAGGGCCGCGAGACTTTGACCTGAGCGCAAAAATGGAGGCTCTAGACCCTTCCAGGGCTGAGATATCGAAACTCAAAATTTCGACCCGAAAAAAAAAACGACAGTGTTACCCCTTACGTTTTTTTCAGTTTTCGGGCGAAAAATCAAGTTTCTCCAATCTTCTCAAAACTCTGGATTATGATAGAGGGCCGCGAGACTTTGACCTGAGCGCAAAAATGGAGGCTCTAGACCCTTCCAGGGCTGAGATATCGAAACTCAAAATTTCGACCCGAAAAAAAAAACGACAGTGTTACCCCTTACGTTTTTTTCAGTTTTCGGGCGAAAAATCAAGTTTCTCCAATCTTCTCAAAACTCTGGATTATGATAGAGGGCCGCGAGACTTTGACCTGAGCGCAAAAATGGAGGCTCTAGACCCTTCCAGGGCTGAGATATCGAAACTCAAAATTTCGACCCGAAAAAAAAACGAAAGTGTTACCCCTTACGTTTTTTTCAGTTTTCGGGCGAAAAATCAAGTTTCTCCAATCTTCTCAAAACTCTGGATTATGATAGAGGGCCGCGAGACTTTGACCTGAGCGCAAAAATGGAGGCTCTAGACCCTTCCAGGGCTGAGATATCGAAACTCAAAATTTCGACCCGAAAAAAAAAACGACAGTGTTGCCCCTTACGTTTTTTTCAGTTTTCGGGCGAAAAATCAAGTTTCTCCAATCTTCTCAAAACTCTGGATTATGATAGAGGGCCGCGAGACTTTGACCTGAGCGCAAAAATGGAGGCTCTAGACCCTTCCAGGGCTGAGATATCGAAACTCAAAATTTCGACCCGAAAAAAAAAACGACAGTGTTACCCCTTACGTTTTTTTCAGTTTTCGGGCGAAAAATCAAGTTTCTCCAATCTTCTCAAAACTCTGGATTATGATAGAGGGCCGCGAGACTTTGACCTGAGCGCAAAAATGGAGGCTCTAGACCCTTCCAGGGCTGAGATATCGAAACTCAAAATTTCGACCCGAAAAAAAAACGACAGTGTTACCCCTTACGTTTTTTTCCGTTTTCGGGCGAAAAATCAAGTTTCTCCAATCTTCTCAAAACTCTGGATTATGATAGAGGGCCGCGAGACTTTGACCTGAGCGCAAAAATGGAGGCTCTAGACCCTTCCAGGGCTGAGATATCGAAACTCAAAATTTCGACCCGAAAAAAAAAACGACAGTGTTACCCCTTACGTTTTTTTCCGTTTTCGAGCGAAAAATCAAGTTTCTCCAATCTTCTCAAAACTCTGGATTATGATAGAGGGCAGCGAGACTTTGACCTGAGCGCAAAAATGGAGGCTCTAGACCCTTCCAGGGCTGAGATATCGAAACTCAAAATTTCGACCCGAAAAAAAAACGACAGTGTTACCCCTTACGTTTTTTTTCGTTTTCGGGCGAAAAATCAAGTTTCTCCAATCTTCTCAAAACTCTGGATTATGATAGAGGGCCGCGAGACTTTGACCTGAGCGCAAAAATGGAGGCTCTAGACCCTTCCAGGGCTGAGATATCGAAACTCAAAATTTCGACCCGAAAAAAAAACGACAGTGTTACCCCTTACGTTTTTTTTTCGTTTTCGGGCGAAAAATCAAGTTTCTCCAATCTTCTCAAAACTCTGGATTATGATAGAGGGCCGAGAGACTTTGACCTGAGCGCAAAAATGGAGGCTCTAGACCCTTCCAGGGCTGAGATATCGAAACTCAAAATTTCGACCCGAAAAAAAAACGACAGTGTTACCCCTTACGTTTTTTTTTCGTTTTCGGGCGAAAAATCAAGTTTCTCCAATCTTCTCAAAACTCTGGATTATGATAGAGGGCCGCGAGACTTTGACCTGAGCGCAAAAATGGAGGCTCTAGACCCTTCCAGGGCTGAGATATCGAAACTCAAAATTTCGACCCGAAAAAAAAACGACAGTGTTACCCCTTACGTTTTTTTTCGTTTTCGGGCGAAAAATAAAGTTTCTCCAATCTTCTCAAAACTCTGGATTATGATAGAGGGCCGCGAGACTTTGACCTGAGCGCAAAAATGGAGGCTCTAGACCCTTCCAGGGCTGAGATATAGAAACTCAAAATTTCGACCCGAAAAAAAAACGACAGTGTTACCCCTTACGTTTTTTTCCGTTTTCGGGCGAAAAATCAAGTTTCTCCAATCTTCTCAAAACTCTGGATTATGATAGAGGGCCGCGAGACTTTGACCTGAGCGCAAAAATGGAGGCTCTAGACCCTTCCAGGGCTGAGATATCGAAACTCAAAATTTCGACCCGAAAAAAAAACGACAGTGTTACCCCTTACGTTTTTTTCCGTTTTCGGGCGAAAAATCAAGTTTCTCCAATCTTCTCAAAACTCTGGATTATGATAGAGGGCCGCGAAACTTTGACCTGAGCGCAAAAATGGAGGCTCTAGACCCTTCCAGGGCTGAGATATCGAAACTCAAAATTTCGACCCGAAAAAAAAACGACAGTGTTACCCCTTACGTTTTTTTCAGTTTTCGGGCGAAAAATCAAGTTTCTCCAATCTTCTCAAAACTCTGGATTATGATAGAGGGCCGCGAGACTTTGACCTGAGCGCAAAAATGGAGGCTCTAGACCCTTCCAGGGCTGAGATATCGAAACTCAAAATTTCGACCCGAAAAAAAAAACGACAGTGTTACCCCTTACGTTTTTTTCAGTTTTCGGGCGAAAAATCAAGTTTCTCCAATCTTCTCAAAACTCTGGATTATGATAGAGGGCCGCGAGACTTTGACCTGAGCGCAAAAATGGAGGCTCTAGACCCTTCCAGGGCTGAGATATCGAAACTCAAAATTTCGACCCGAAAAAAAAAACGACAGTGTTACCCCTTACGTTTTTTTCAGTTTTCGGGCGAAAAATCAAGTTTCTCCAATCTTCTCAAAACTCTGGATTATGATAGAGGGCCGCGAGACTTTGACCTGAGCGCAAAAATGGAGGCTCTAGACCCTTCCAGGGCTGAGATATCGAAACTCAAAATTTCGACCCGAAAAAAAAAACGACAGTGTTACCCCTTACGTTTTTTTCAGTTTTCGGGCGAAAAATCAAGTTTCTCCAATCTTCTCAAAACTCTGGATTATGATAGAGGGCCGCGAGACTTTGACCTGAGCGCAAAAATGGAGGCTCTAGACCCTTCCAGGGCTGAGATATCGAAACTCAAAATTTCGACCCGAAAAAAAAAACGACAGTGTTACCCCTTACGTTTTTTTCCGTTTTCGGGCGAAAAATCAAGTTTCTCCAATCTTCTCAAAACTCTGGATTATGATAGAGGGCAGCGAGACTTTGACCTGAGCGCAAAAATGGAGGCTCTAGACCCTTCCAGGGCTGAGATATCGAAACTCAAAATTTCGACCCGAAAAAAAAAACGACAGTGTTACCCCTTACGTTTTTTTTCGTTTTCGGGCGAAAAATCTAGTTTCTCCAATCTTCTCAAAACTCTGGATTATGATAGAGGGCCGCGAGACTTTGACCTGAGCGCAAAAATGGAGGCTCTAGACCCTTCCAGGGCTGAGATATCGAAACTCAAAATTTCGACCCGAAAAAAAAACGACAGTGTTACCCCTTACGTTTTTTTTTCGTTTTCGGGCGAAAAATCAAGTTTCTCCAATCTTCTCAAAACTCTGGATTATGATAGAGGGCCGCGAGACTTTGACCTGAGCGCAAAAATGGAGGCTCTAGACCCTTCCAGGGCTGAGATATCGAAACTCAAAATTTCGACACGAAAAAAAACGACAGTGTTACCCCTTTCGTTTTTTTTTGTTTTCGGGCGAAAAATCAAGTTTCTCCAATCTTCTCAAAACTCTGGATTATGATAGAGGGCTGCGAGACTTTGACCTGAGCGCAAAAATGGAGGCTCTAGACCCTTCCAGGGCTGAGATATCGAAACTCAAAATTTCGACCCGAAAAAAAAACGACAGTGTTACCCCTTACGTTTTTTTCCGTTTTCGGGCGAAAAATCAAGTTTCTCCAATCTTCTCAAAACTCTGGATTATGATAGAGGGCCGCGAGACTTTGACCTGAGCGCAAAAATGGAGGCTCTAGACCCTTCCAGGGCTGAGATATCGAAACTCAAAATTTCGACCCCCAAAAAAAACGACAGTGTTACCCCTTACGTTTTTTTTTTCGGGCGAAAAATCAAGTTTCTCCAATCTTCTCAAAACTCTGGATTATGATAGAGGGCCGCGAGACTTTGACCTGAGCGCAAAAATGGAGGCTCTAGACCCTTCCAGGGCTGAGATATCGAAACTCAAAATTTCGACCCGAAAAAAAAAACGACAGTGTTACCCCTTACGTTTTTTTCAGTTTTCGGGCGAAAAATCAAGTTTCTCCAATCTTCTCAAAACTCTGGATTATGATAGAGGGCCGCGAGACTTTGACCTGAGCGCAAAAATGGAGGCTCTAGACCCTTCCAGGGCTGAGATATCGAAACTCAAAATTTCGACCCGAAAAAAAAACGACAGTGTTACCCCTTACGTTTTTTTTTCGTTTTCGGGCGAAAAATCAAGTTTCTCCAATCTTCTCAAAACTCTGGATTATGATAGAGGGCCGCGAGACTTTGACCTGAGTGCAAAAATGGAGGCTCTAGACCCTTCCAGGGCTGAGATATCGAAACTCAAAATTTCGACCCGAAAAAAAAAACGACAGTGTTACCCCTTACGTTTTTTTCAATTTTCGGGCGAAAAATCAAGTTTCTCCAATCTTCTCAAAACTCTGGATTATGATAGAGGGCCGCGAGACTTTGACCTGAGCGCAAAAATGGAGGCTCTAGACCCTTCCAGGGCTGAGATATCGAAACTCAAAATTTCGACCCGAAAAAAAAACGACAGTGTTACCCCTTACGTTTTTTTTCGTTTTCGGGCGAAAAATCAAGTTTCTCCAATCTTCTCAAAACTCTGGATTATGATAGAGGGCCGCGAGACTTTGACCTGAGCGCAAAAATGGAGGCTCTAGACCCTTCCAGGGCTGAGATATCGAAACTCAAAATTTCGACCCGAAAAAAAAACGACAGTGTTACCCCTTACGTTTTTTTCCGTTTTCGGGCGAAAAATCAAGTTTCTCCAATCTTCTCAAAACTCTGGATTATGATAGAGGGCCGCGAGACTTTGACCTGAGCGCAAAAATGGAGGCTCTAGACCCTTCCAGGGCTGAGATATCGAAACTCAAAATTTCGACCCGAAAAAAAAACGACAGTGTTACCCCTTACGTTTTTTTCGTTTTCGGGCGAAAAATCAAGTTTCTCCAATCTTCTCAAAACTCTGGATTATGATAGAGGGCCGCGAAACTTTGACCTGAGCGCAAAAATAGAGGCTCTAGACCCTTCCAGGGCTGAGATATCGAAACTCAAAATTTCGACCCGAAAAAAAAACGACAGTGTTACCCCTTACGTTTTTTTCAGTTTTCGGGCGAAAAATCAAGTTTCTCCAATCTTCTCAAAACTCTGGATTATGATAGAGGGCCGCGAGACTTTGACCTGAGCGCAAAAATGGAGGCTCTAGACCCTTCCAGGGCTGAGATATCGAAACTCAAAATTTCGACCCGAAAAAAAAAACGACAGTGTTACCCCTTACGTTTTTTTCAGTTTTCGGGCGAAAAATCAAGTTTCTCCAATCTTCTCAAAACTCTGGATTATGATAGAGGGCCGCGAGACTTTGACCTGAGCGCAAAAATGGAGGCTCTAGACCCTTCCAGGGCTGAGATATCGAAACTCAAAATTTCGATCCGAAAAAAAAACGACAGTGTTACCCCTTACGTTTTTTTCAGTTTTCGGGCGAAAAATCAAGTTTCTCCAATCTTCTCAAAACTCTGGATTATGATAGAGGGCCGCGAGACTTTGACCTGAGCGCAAAAATGGAGGCTCTAGACCCTTCCAGGGCTGAGATATCGAAACTCAAAATTTCGACCCGAAAAAAAAAACGACAGTGTTACCCCTTACGTTTTTTTCAGTTTTCGGGCGAAAAATCAAGTTTCTCCAATCTTCTCAAAACTCTGGATTATGATAGAGGGCCGCGAGACTTTGACCTGAGCGCAAAAATGGAGGCTCTAGACCCTTCCAGGGCTGAGATATCGAAACTCAAAATTTCGACCCGAAAAAAAAAACGACAGTGTTACCCCTTACGTTTTTTTCAGTTTTCGGGCGAAAAATCAAGTTTCTCCAATCTTCTCAAAACTCTGGATTATGATAGAGGGCCGCGAGACTTTGACCTGAGCGCAAAAATGGAGGCTCTAGACCCTTCCAGGGCTGAGATATCGAAACTCAAAATTTCGACCCGAAAAAAAAACGACAGTGTTACCCCTTACGTTTTTTTCCGTTTTCGGGCGAAAAATCAAGTTTCTCCAATCTTCTCAAAACTCTGGATTATGATAGAGGGCCGCGAGACTTTGACCTGAGCGCAAAAATGGAGGCTCTAGACCCTTCCAGGGCTGAGATATCGAAACTCAAAATTTCGACCCGAAAAAAAAAACGACAGTGTTACCCCTTACGTTTTTTTCCGTTTTCGAGCGAAAAATCAAGTTTCTCCAATCTTCTCAAAACTCTGGATTATGATAGAGGGCAGCGAGACTTTGACCTGAGCGCAAAAATGGAGGCTCTAGACCCTTCCAGGGCTGAGATATCGAAACTCAAAATTTCGACCCGAAAAAAAAACGACAGTGTTACCCCTTACGTTTTTTTTCGTTTTCGGGCGAAAAATCAAGTTTCTCCAATCTTCTCAAAACTCTGGATTATGATAGAGGGCCGCGAGACTTTGACCTGAGCGCAAAAATGGAGGCTCTAGACCCTTCCAGGGCTGAGATATCGAAACTCAAAATTTCGACCCGAAAAAAAAACGACAGTGTTACCCCTTACGTTTTTTTTTCGTTTTCGGGCGAAAAATCAAGTTTCTCCAATCTTCTCAAAACTCTGGATTATGATAGAGGGCCGCGAGACTTTGACCTGAGCGCAAAAATGGAGGCTCTAGACCCTTCCAGGGCTGAGATATCGAAACTCAAAATTTCGACCCGAAAAAAAAAACGACAGTGTTACCCCTTACGTTTTTTTCAGTTTTCGGGCGAAAAATCAAGTTTCTCCAATCTTCTCAAAACTCTGGATTATGATAGAGGGCCGCGAGACTTTGACCTGAGCGCAAAAATGGAGGCTCTAGACCCTTCCAGGGCTGAGATATCGAAACTCAAAATTTCGACCCGAAAAAAAAACGACAGTGTTACCCCTTACGTTTTTTTTCGTTTTCGGGCGAAAAATCAAGTTTCTCCAATCTTCTCAAAACTCTGGATTATGATAGAGGGCCGCGAGACTTTGACCTGAGCGCAAAAATGGAGGCTCTAGACCCTTCCAGGGCTGAGATATCGAAACTCAAAATTTCGACCCGAAAAAAAAACGACAGTGTTACCCCTTACGTTTTTTTCCGTTTTCGGGCGAAAAATCAAGTTTCTCCAATCTTCTCAAAACTCTGGATTATGATAGAGGGCCGCGAGACTTTGACCTGAGCGCAAAAATGGAGGCTCTAGACCCTTCCAGGGCTGAGATATCGAAACTCAAAATTTCGACCCGAAAAAAAAACGACAGTGTTACCCCTTACGTTTTTTTTCGTTTTCGGGCGAAAAATCAAGTTTCTCCAATCTTCTCAAAACTCTGGATTATGATAGAGGGCCGCGAAACTTTGACCTGAGCGCAAAAATGGAGGCTCTAGACCCTTCCAGGGCTGAGATATCGAAACTCAAAATTTCGACCCGAAAAAAAAACGACAGTGTTACCCCTTACGTTTTTTTCAGTTTTCGGGCGAAAAATCAAGTTTCTCCAATCTTCTCAAAACTCTGGATTATGATAGAGGGCCGCGAGACTTTGACCTGAGCGCAAAAATGGAGGCTCTAGACCCTTCCAGGGCTGAGATATCGAAACTCAAAATTTCGACCCGAAAAAAAAAACGACAGTGTTACCCCTTACGTTTTTTTCAGTTTTCGGGCGAAAAATCAAGTTTCTCCAATCTTCTCAAAACTCTGGATTATGATAGAGGGCCGCGAGACTTTGACCTGAGCGCAAAAATGGAGGCTCTAGACCCTTCCAGGGCTGAGATATCGAAACTCAAAATTTCGACCCGAAAAAAAAAACGACAGTGTTACCCCTTACGTTTTTTTCAGTTTTCGGGCGAAAAATCAAGTTTCTCCAATCTTCTCAAAACTCTGGATTATGATAGAGGGCCGCGAGACTTTGACCTGAGCGCAAAAATGGAGGCTCTAGACCCTTCCAGGGCTGAGATATCGAAACTCAAAATTTCGACCCGAAAAAAAAACGAAAGTGTTACCCCTTACGTTTTTTTCAGTTTTCGGGCGAAAAATCAAGTTTCTCCAATCTTCTCAAAACTCTGGATTATGATAGAGGGCCGCGAGACTTTGACCTGAGCGCAAAAATGGAGGCTCTAGACCCTTCCAGGGCTGAGATATCGAAACTCAAAATTTCGACCCGAAAAAAAAAACGACAGTGTTGCCCCTTACGTTTTTTTCAGTTTTCGGGCGAAAAATCAAGTTTCTCCAATCTTCTCAAAACTCTGGATTATGATAGAGGGCCGCGAGACTTTGACCTGAGCGCAAAAATGGAGGCTCTAGACCCTTCCAGGGCTGAGATATCGAAACTCAAAATTTCGACCCGAAAAAAAAAACGACAGTGTTACCCCTTACGTTTTTTTCAGTTTTCGGGCGAAAAATCAAGTTTCTCCAATCTTCTCAAAACTCTGGATTATGATAGAGGGCCGCGAGACTTTGACCTGAGCGCAAAAATGGAGGCTCTAGACCCTTCCAGGGCTGAGATATCGAAACTCAAAATTTCGACCCGAAAAAAAAACGACAGTGTTACCCCTTACGTTTTTTTCCGTTTTCGGGCGAAAAATCAAGTTTCTCCAATCTTCTCAAAACTCTGGATTATGATAGAGGGCCGCGAGACTTTGACCTGAGCGCAAAAATGGAGGCTCTAGACCCTTCCAGGGCTGAGATATCGAAACTCAAAATTTCGACCCGAAAAAAAAAACGACAGTGTTACCCCTTACGTTTTTTTCCGTTTTCGAGCGAAAAATCAAGTTTCTCCAATCTTCTCAAAACTCTGGATTATGATAGAGGGCAGCGAGACTTTGACCTGAGCGCAAAAATGGAGGCTCTAGACCCTTCCAGGGCTGAGATATCGAAACTCAAAATTTCGACCCGAAAAAAAAACGACAGTGTTACCCCTTACGTTTTTTTTCGTTTTCGGGCGAAAAATCAAGTTTCTCCAATCTTCTCAAAACTCTGGATTATGATAGAGGGCCGCGAGACTTTGACCTGAGCGCAAAAATGGAGGCTCTAGACCCTTCCAGGGCTGAGATATCGAAACTCAAAATTTCGACCCGAAAAAAAAACGACAGTGTTACCCCTTACGTTTTTTTTTCGTTTTCGGGCGAAAAATCAAGTTTCTCCAATCTTCTCAAAACTCTGGATTATGATAGAGGGCCGAGAGACTTTGACCTGAGCGCAAAAATGGAGGCTCTAGACCCTTCCAGGGCTGAGATATCGAAACTCAAAATTTCGACCCGAAAAAAAAACGACAGTGTTACCCCTTACGTTTTTTTTTCGTTTTCGGGCGAAAAATCAAGTTTCTCCAATCTTCTCAAAACTCTGGATTATGATAGAGGGCCGCGAGACTTTGACCTGAGCGCAAAAATGGAGGCTCTAGACCCTTCCAGGGCTGAGATATCGAAACTCAAAATTTCGACCCGAAAAAAAAACGACAGTGTTACCCCTTACGTTTTTTTTCGTTTTCGGGCGAAAAATAAAGTTTCTCCAATCTTCTCAAAACTCTGGATTATGATAGAGGGCCGCGAGACTTTGACCTGAGCGCAAAAATGGAGGCTCTAGACCCTTCCAGGGCTGAGATATAGAAACTCAAAATTTCGACCCGAAAAAAAAACGACAGTGTTACCCCTTACGTTTTTTTCCGTTTTCGGGCGAAAAATCAAGTTTCTCCAATCTTCTCAAAACTCTGGATTATGATAGAGGGCCGCGAGACTTTGACCTGAGCGCAAAAATGGAGGCTCTAGACCCTTCCAGGGCTGAGATATCGAAACTCAAAATTTCGACCCGAAAAAAAAACGACAGTGTTACCCCTTACGTTTTTTTCCGTTTTCGGGCGAAAAATCAAGTTTCTCCAATCTTCTCAAAACTCTGGATTATGATAGAGGGCCGCGAAACTTTGACCTGAGCGCAAAAATGGAGGCTCTAGACCCTTCCAGGGCTGAGATATCGAAACTCAAAATTTCGACCCGAAAAAAAAACGACAGTGTTACCCCTTACGTTTTTTTCAGTTTTCGGGCGAAAAATCAAGTTTCTCCAATCTTCTCAAAACTCTGGATTATGATAGAGGGCCGCGAGACTTTGACCTGAGCGCAAAAATGGAGGCTCTAGACCCTTCCAGGGCTGAGATATCGAAACTCAAAATTTCGACCCGAAAAAAAAAAACGACAGTGTTACCCCTTACGTTTTTTTCAGTTTTCGGGCGAAAAATCAAGTTTCTCCAATCTTCTCAAAACTCTGGATTATGATAGAGGGCCGCGAGACTTTGACCTGAGCGCAAAAATGGAGGCTCTAGACCCTTCCAGGGCTGAGATATCGAAACTCAAAATTTCGACCCGAAAAAAAAAACGACAGTGTTACCCCTTACGTTTTTTTCAGTTTTCGGGCGAAAAATCAAGTTTCTCCAATCTTCTCAAAACTCTGGATTATGATAGAGGGCCGCGAGACTTTGACCTGAGCGCAAAAATGGAGGCTCTAGACCCTTCCAGGGCTGAGATATCGAAACTCAAAATTTCGACCCGAAAAAAAAAACGACAGTGTTACCCCTTACGTTTTTTTCAGTTTTCGGGCGAAAAATCAAGTTTCTCCAATCTTCTCAAAACTCTGGATTATGATAGAGGGCCGCGAGACTTTGACCTGAGCGCAAAAATGGAGGCTCTAGACCCTTCCAGGGCTGAGATATCGAAACTCAAAATTTCGACCCGAAAAAAAAAACGACAGTGTTACCCCTTACGTTTTTTTCCGTTTTCGGGCGAAAAATCAAGTTTCTCCAATCTTCTCAAAACTCTGGATTATGATAGAGGGCAGCGAGACTTTGACCTGAGCGCAAAAATGGAGGCTCTAGACCCTTCCAGGGCTGAGATATCGAAACTCAAAATTTCGACCCGAAAAAAAAAACGACAGTGTTACCCCTTACGTTTTTTTTCGTTTTCGGGCGAAAAATCTAGTTTCTCCAATCTTCTCAAAACTCTGGATTATGATAGAGGGCCGCGAGACTTTGACCTGAGCGCAAAAATGGAGGCTCTAGACCCTTCCAGGGCTGAGATATCGAAACTCAAAATTTCGACCCGAAAAAAAAACGACAGTGTTACCCCTTACGTTTTTTTTTCGTTTTCGGGCGAAAAATCAAGTTTCTCCAATCTTCTCAAAACTCTGGATTATGATAGAGGGCCGCGAGACTTTGACCTGAGCGCAAAAATGGAGGCTCTAGACCCTTCCAGGGCTGAGATATCGAAACTCAAAATTTCGACCCGAAAAAAAAAACGACAGTGTTACCCCTTACGTTTTTTTCAGTTTTCGGGCGAAAAATCAAGTTTCTCCAATCTTCTCAAAACTCTGGATTATGATAGAGGGCCGCGAGACTTTGACCTGAGCGCAAAAATGGAGGCTCTAGACCCTTCCAGGGCTGAGATATCGAAACTCAAAATTTCGACCCGAAAAAAAAAACGACAGTGTTACCCCTTACGTTTTTTTCCGTTTTCGAGCGAAAAATCAAGTTTCTCCAATCTTCTCAAAACTCTGGATTATGATAGAGGGCAGCGAGACTTTGACCTGAGCGCAAAAATGGAGGCTCTAGACCCTTCCAGGGCTGAGATATCGAAACTCAAAATTTCGACCCGAAAAAAAAACGACAGTGTTACCCCTTACGTTTTTTTTCGTTTTCGGGCGAAAAATCAAGTTTCTCCAATCTTCTCAAAACTCTGGATTATGATAGAGGGCCGCGAGACTTTGACCTGAGCGCAAAAATGGAGGCTCTAGACCCTTCCAGGGCTGAGATATCGAAACTCAAAATTTCGACCCGAAAAAAAAAACGACAGTGTTACCCCTTACGTTTTTTTCAGTTTTCGGGCGAAAAATCAAGTTTCTCCAATCTTCTCAAAACTCTGGATTATGATAGAGGGCCGCGAGACTTTGACCTGAGCGCAAAAATGGAGGCTCTAGACCCTTCCAGGGCTGAGATATCGAAACTCAAAATTTCGACCCGAAAAAAAAACGACAGTGTTACCCCTTACGTTTTTTTCAGTTTTCGGGCGAAAAATCAAGTTTCTCCAATCTTCTCAAAACTCTGGATTATGATAGAGGGCCGCGAGACTTTGACCTGAGCGCAAAAATGGAGGCTCTAGACCCTTCCAGGGCTGAGATATCGAAACTCAAAATTTCGACCCGAAAAAAAAAACGACAGTGTTACCCCTTACGTTTTTTTCAGTTTTCGGGCGAAAAATCAAGTTTCTCCAATCTTCTCAAAACTCTGGATTATGATAGAGGGCAGCGAGACTTTGACCTCAGCGCAAAAATGGAGGCTCTAGACCCTTCCAGGGCTGAGATATCGAAACTCAAAATTTCGACCCGAAAAAAAAACGACAGTGTTACCCCTTACGTTTTTTTTCGTTTTCGGGCGAAAAATCAAGTTTCTCCAATCTTCTCAAAACTCTGGATTATGATAGAGGGCCGCGAGACTTTGACCTGAGCGCAAAAATGGAGGCTCTAGACCCTTCCAGGGCTGAGATATCGAAACTCAAAATTTCGACCCGAAAAAAAAACGACAGTGTTACCCCTTACGTTTTTTTTTCGTTTTCGGGCGAAAAATCAAGTTTCTCCAATCTTCTCAAAACTCTGGATTATGATAGAGGGCCGCGAGACTTTGACCTGAGCGCAAAAATGGAGGCTCTAGACCCTTCCAGGGCTGAGATATCGAAACTCAAAATTTCGACCCGAAAAAAAAAACGACAGTGTTACCCCTTACGTTTTTTTCAGTTTTCGGGCGAAAAATCAAGTTTCTCCAATCTTCTCAAAACTCTGGATTATGATAGAGGGCCGCGAGACTTTGACCTGAGCGCAAAAATGGAGGCTCTAGACCCTTCCAGGGCTGAGATATCGAAACTCAAAATTTCGACCCGAAAAAAAAAACGACAGTGTTACCCCTTACGTTTTTTTCAGTTTTCGGGCGAAAAATCAAGTTTCTCCAATCTTCTCAAAACTCTGGATTATGATAGAGGGCCGTGAGACTTTGACCTGAGCGCAAAAATGGAGGCTCTAGACCCTTCCAGGGCTGAGATATCGAAACTCAAAATTTCGACCCGAAAAAAAAACGACAGTGTTACCCCTTACGTTTTTTTTTCGTTTTCGGGCGAAAAATCAAGTTTCTCCAATCTTCTCAAAACTCTGGATTATGATAGAGGGCCGCGAGACTTTGACCTGAGCGCAAAAATGGAGGCTCTAGACCCTTCCAGGGCTGAGATATCGAAACTCAAAATTTCGACCCGAAAAAAAAACGACAGTGTTACCCCTTACGTTTTTTTTTCGTTTTTGGGCGAAAAATCAAGTTTCTCCAATCTTCTCAAAACTCTGGATTATGATAGAGGGCCGCGAGACTTTGACCTGAGCGCAAAAATGGAGGCTCTAGACCCTTCCAGGGCTGAGATATCGAAACTCAAAATTTCGACCCGAAAAAAAAAACGACAGTGTTACCCCTTACGTTTTTTTCAGTTTTCGGGCGAAAAATCAAGTTTCTCCAATCTTCTCAAAACTCTGGATTATGATAGAGGGCAGCGAGACTTTGACCTCAGCGCAAAAATGGAGGCTCTAGACCCTTCCAGGGCTGAGATATCGAAACTCAAAATTTCGACCCGAAAAAAAAACGACAGTGTTACCCCTTACGTTTTTTTTCGTTTTCGGGCGAAAAATCAAGTTTCTCCAATCTTCTCAAAACTCTGGATTATGATAGAGGGCCGCAAGACTTTGACCTGAGCGCAAAAATGGAGGCTCTAGACCCTTCCAGGGCTGAGATATCGAAACTCAAAATTTCGACCCGAAAAAAAAACGACAGTGTTACCCCTTACGTTTTTTTTTCGTTTTCGGGCGAAAAATCAAGTTTCTCCAATCTTCTCAAAACTCTGGATTATGATAGAGGGCCGCGAGACTTTGACCTGAGCGCAAAAATGGAGGCTCTAGACCCTTCCAGGGCTGAGATATCGAAACTCAAAATTTCGACCCGAAAAAAAAAACGACAGTGTTACCCCTTACGTTTTTTTCAGTTTTCGGGCGAAAAATCAAGTTTCTCCAATCTTCTCAAAACTCTGGATTATGATAGAGGGCCGCGAGACTTTGACCTGAGCGCAAAAATGGAGGCTCTAGACCCTTCCAGGGCTGAGATATCGAAACTCAAAATTTCGACCCGAAAAAAAAAACGACAGTGTTACCCCTTACGTTTTTTTCAGTTTTCGGGCGAAAAATCAAGTTTCTCCAATCTTCTCAAAACTCTGGATTATGATAGAGGGCCGTGAGACTTTGACCTGAGCGCAAAAATGGAGGCTCTAGACCCTTCCAGGGCTGAGATATCGAAACTCAAAATTTCGACCCGAAAAAAAAACGACAGTGTTACCCCTTACGTTTTTTTTTCGTTTTCGGGCGAAAAATCAAGTTTCTCCAATCTTCTCAAAACTCTGGATTATGATAGAGGGCCGCGAGACTTTGACCTGAGCGCAAAAATGGAGGCTCTAGACCCTTCCAGGGCTGAGATATCGAAACTCAAAATTTCGACCCGAAAAAAAAACGACAGTGTTACCCCTTACGTTTTTTTTTCGTTTTTGGGCGAAAAATCAAGTTTCTCCAATCTTCTCAAAACTCTGGATTATGATAGAGGGCCGCGAGACTTTGACCTGAGCGCAAAAATGGAGGCTCTAGACCCTTCCAGGGCTGAGATATCGAAACTCAAAATTTCGACCCGAAAAAAAAAACGACAGTGTTACCCCTTACGTTTTTTTCAGTTTTCGGGCGAAAAATCAAGTTTCTCCAATCTTCTCAAAACTCTGGATTATGATAGAGGGCCGCGAGACTTTGACCTGAGCGCAAAAATGGAGGCTCTAGACCCTTCCAGGGCTGAGATATCGAAACTCAAAATTTCGACCCGAAAAAAAAACGACAGTGTTACCCCTTACGTTTTTTTCCGTTTTCGGGCGAAAAATCAAGTTTCTCCAATCATCTCAAAACTCTGGATTATGATAGAGGGCCGCGAGACTTTGACCTGAGCGCAAAAATGGAGGCTCTAGACCCTTCCAGGGCTGAGATATCGAAACTCAAAATTTCGACCCGAAAAAAAAAACGACAGTGTTACCCCTTACGTTTTTTTCCGTTTTCGAGCGAAAAATCAAGTTTCTCCAATCTTCTCAAAACTCTGGATTATGATAGAGGGCAGCGAGACTTTGACCTGAGCGCAAAAATGGAGGCTCTAGACCCTTCCAGGGCTGAGATATCGAAACTCAAAATTTCGACCCGAAAAAAAAACGACAGTGTTACCCCTTACGTTTTTTTTCGTTTTCGGGCGAAAAATCAAGTTTCTCCAATCTTCTCAAAACTCTGGATTATGATAGAGGGCCGCGAGACTTTGACCTGAGCGCAAAAATGGAGGCTCTAGACCCTTCCAGGGCTGAGATATCGAAACTCAAAATTTCGACCCGAAAAAAAAACGACAGTGTTACCCCTTACGTTTTTTTTTTCGTTTTCGGGCGAAAAATCAAGTTTCTCCAATCTTCTCAAAACTCTGGATTATGATAGAGGGCCGCGAGACTTTGACCTGAGCGCAAAAATGGAGGCTCTAGACCCTTCCAGGGCTGAGATATCGAAACTCAAAATTTCGACCCGAAAAAAAAAACGACAGTGTTACCCCTTACGTTTTTTTCAGTTTTCGGGCGAAAAATCAAGTTTCTCCGATCTTCTCAAAACTCTGGATTATGATAGAGGGCCGCGAGACTTTGACCTGAGCGCAAAAATGGAGGCTCTAGACCCTTCCAGGGCTGAGATATCGAAACTCAAAATTTCGACCCGAAAAAAAAACGACAGTGTTACCCCTTACGTTTTTTTCAGTTTTCGGGCGAAAAATCAAGTTTCTCCAATCTTCTCAAAACTCTGGATTATGATAGAGGGCCGCGAGACTTTGACCTGAGCGCAAAAATGGAGGCTCTAGACCCTTCCAGGGCTGAGATATCGAAACTCAAAATTTCGACCCGAAAAAAAAAACGACAGTGTTACCCCTTACGTTTTTTTCAGTTTTCGGGCGAAAAATCAAGTTTCTCCAATCTTCTCAAAACTCTGGATTATGATAGAGGGCAGCGAGACTTTGACCTCAGCGCAAAAATGGAGGCTCTAGACCCTTCCAGGGCTGAGATATCGAAACTCAAAATTTCGACCCGAAAAAAAAACGACAGTGTTACCCCTTACGTTTTTTTTCGTTTTCGGGCGAAAAATCAAGTTTCTCCAATCTTCTCAAAACTCTGGATTATGATAGAGGGCCGCGAGACTTTGACCTGAGCGCAAAAATGGAGGCTCTAGACCCTTCCAGGGCTGAGATATCGAAACTCAAAATTTCGACCCGAAAAAAAAACGACAGTGTTACTCCTTACGTTTTTTTTTCGTTTTCGGGCGAAAAATCAAGTTTCTCCAATCTTCTCAAAACTCTGGATTATGATAGAGGGCCGCGAGACTTTGACCTGAGCGCAAAAATGGAGGCTCTAGACCCTTCCAGGGCTGAGATATCGAAACTCAAAATTTCGACCCGAAAAAAAAAACGACAGTGTTACCCCTTACGTTTTTTTCAGTTTTCGGGCGAAAAATCAAGTTTCTCCAATCTTCTCAAAACTCTGGATTATGATAGAGGGCCGCGAGACTTTGACCTGAGCGCAAAAATGGAGGCTCTAGACCCTTCCAGGGCTGAGATATCGAAACTCAAAATTTCGACCCGAAAAAAAAAACGACAGTGTTACCCCTTACGTTTTTTTCAGTTTTCGGGCGAAAAATCAAGTTTCTCCAATCTTCTCAAAACTCTGGATTATGATAGAGGGCCGCGAGACTTTGACCTGAGCGCAAAAATGGAGGCTCTAGACCCTTCCAGGGCTGAGATATCGAAACTCAAAATTTCGACCCGAAAAAAAAACGACAGTGTTACCCCTTACGTTTTTTTTTCGTTTTCGGGCGAAAAATCAAGTTTCTCCAATCTTCTCAAAACTCTGGATTATGATAGAGGGCCGCGAGACTTTGACCTGAGCGCAGAAATGGAGGCTCTAGACCCTTCCAGGGCTGAGATATCGAAACTCAAAATTTCGACCCGAAAAAAAACGACAGTGTTACCCCTTACGTTTTTTTTCGTTTTCGGGCGAAAAATCAAGTTTCTCCAATCTTCTCAAAACTCTGGATTATGATAGAGGGCCGCGAGACTTTGACCTGAGCGCAAAAATGGAGGCTCTAGACCCTTCCAGGGCTGAGATATCGAAACTCAAAATTTCGACACGAAAAAAAACGACAGTGTTACCCCTTTCGTTTTTTTTTGTTTTCGGGCGAAAAATCAAGTTTCTCCAATCTTCTCAAAACTCTGGATTATGATAGAGGGCTGCGAGACTTTGACCTGAGCGCAAAAATGGAGGCTCTAGACCCTTCCAGGGCTGAGATATCGAAACTCAAAATTTCGACCCGAAAAAAAAACGACAGTGTTACCCCTTACGTTTTTTTCCGTTTTCGGGCGAAAAATCAAGTTTCTCCAATCTTCTCAAAACTCTGGATTATGATAGAGGGCCGCGAGACTTTGACCTGAGCGCAAAAATGGAGGCTCTAGACCCTTCCAGGGCTGAGATATCGAAACTCAAAATTTCGACCCCCAAAAAAAACGACAGTGTTACCCCTTACGTTTTTTTTTTCGGGCGAAAAATCAAGTTTCTCCAATCTTCTCAAAACTCTGGATTATGATAGAGGGCCGCGAGACTTTGACCTGAGCGCAAAAATGGAGGCTCTAGACCCTTCCAGGGCTGAGATATCGAAACTCAAAATTTCGACCCGAAAAAAAAAACGACAGTGTTACCCCTTACGTTTTTTTCAGTTTTCGGGCGAAAAATCAAGTTTCTCCAATCTTCTCAAAACTCTGGATTATGATAGAGGGCCGCGAGACTTTGACCTGAGCGCAAAAATGGAGGCTCTAGACCCTTCCAGGGCTGAGATATCGAAACTCAAAATTTCGACCCGAAAAAAAAACGACAGTGTTACCCCTTACGTTTTTTTTTCGTTTTCGGGCGAAAAATCAAGTTTCTCCAATCTTCTCAAAACTCTGGATTATGATAGAGGGCCGCGAGACTTTGACCTGAGTGCAAAAATGGAGGCTCTAGACCCTTCCAGGGCTGAGATATCGAAACTCAAAATTTCGACCCGAAAAAAAAAACGACAGTGTTACCCCTTACGTTTTTTTCAATTTTCGGGCGAAAAATCAAGTTTCTCCAATCTTCTCAAAACTCTGGATTATGATAGAGGGCCGCGAGACTTTGACCTGAGCGCAAAAATGGAGGCTCTAGACCCTTCCAGGGCTGAGATATCGAAACTCAAAATTTCGACCCGAAAAAAAAACGACAGTGTTACCCCTTACGTTTTTTTTCGTTTTCGGGCGAAAAATCAAGTTTCTCCAATCTTCTCAAAACTCTGGATTATGATAGAGGGCCGCGAGACTTTGACCTGAGCGCAAAAATGGAGGCTCTAGACCCTTCCAGGGCTGAGATATCGAAACTCAAAATTTCGACCCGAAAAAAAAACGACAGTGTTACCCCTTACGTTTTTTTCCGTTTTCGGGCGAAAAATCAAGTTTCTCCAATCTTCTCAAAACTCTGGATTATGATAGAGGGCCGCGAGACTTTGACCTGAGCGCAAAAATGGAGGCTCTAGACCCTTCCAGGGCTGAGATATCGAAACTCAAAATTTCGACCCGAAAAAAAAACGACAGTGTTACCCCTTACGTTTTTTTCGTTTTCGGGCGAAAAATCAAGTTTCTCCAATCTTCTCAAAACTCTGGATTATGATAGAGGGCCGCGAAACTTTGACCTGAGCGCAAAAATAGAGGCTCTAGACCCTTCCAGGGCTGAGATATCGAAAAACTCAAAATTTCGACCCGAAAAAAAAACGACAGTGTTACCCCTTACGTTTTTTTCAGTTTTCGGGCGAAAAATCAAGTTTCTCCAATCTTCTCAAAACTCTGGATTATGATAGAGGGCCGCGAGACTTTGACCTGAGCGCAAAAATGGAGGCTCTAGACCCTTCCAGGGCTGAGATATCGAAACTCAAAATTTCGACCCGAAAAAAAAAACGACAGTGTTACCCCTTACGTTTTTTCAGTTTTCGGGCGAAAAATCAAGTTTCTCCAATCTTCTCAAAACTCTGGATTATGATAGAGGGCCGCGAGACTTTGACCTGAGCGCAAAAATGGAGGCTCTAGACCCTTCCAGGGCTGAGATATCGAAACTCAAAATTTCGATCCGAAAAAAAAACGACAGTGTTACCCCTTACGTTTTTTTCAGTTTTCGGGCGAAAAATCAAGTTTCTCCAATCTTCTCAAAACTCTGGATTATGATAGAGGGCCGCGAGACTTTGACCTGAGCGCAAAAATGGAGGCTCTAGACCCTTCCAGGGCTGAGATATCGAAACTCAAAATTTCGACCCGAAAAAAAAAACGACAGTGTTACCCCTTACGTTTTTTTCAGTTTTCGGGCGAAAAATCAAGTTTCTCCAATCTTCTCAAAACTCTGGATTATGATAGAGGGCCGCGAGACTTTGACCTGAGCGCAAAAATGGAGGCTCTAGACCCTTCCAGGGCTGAGATATCGAAACTCAAAATTTCGACCCGAAAAAAAAAACGACAGTGTTACCCCTTACGTTTTTTTCAGTTTTCGGGCGAAAAATCAAGTTTCTCCAATCTTCTCAAAACTCTGGATTATGATAGAGGGCCGCGAGACTTTGACCTGAGCGCAAAAATGGAGGCTCTAGACCCTTCCAGGGCTGAGATATCGAAACTCAAAATTTCGACCCGAAAAAAAAACGACAGTGTTACCCCTTACGTTTTTTTCCGTTTTCGGGCGAAAAATCAAGTTTCTCCAATCTTCTCAAAACTCTGGATTATGATAGAGGGCCGCGAGACTTTGACCTGAGCGCAAAAATGGAGGCTCTAGACCCTTCCAGGGCTGAGATATCGAAACTCAAAATTTCGACCCGAAAAAAAAACGACAGTGTTACCCCTTACGTTTTTTTTCGTTTTCGGGCGAAAAATCAAGTTTCTCCAATCTTCTCAAAACTCTGGATTATGATAGAGGGCCGCGAGACTTTGACCTGAGCGCAAAAATGGAGGCTCTAGACCCTTCCAGGGCTGAGATATCGAAACTCAAAATTTCGACCCGAAAAAAAAACGACAGTGTTACCCCTTACGTTTTTTTTTCGTTTTCGGGCGAAAAATCAAGTTTCTCCAATCTTCTCAAAACTCTGGATTATGATAGAGGGCCGCGAGACTTTGACCTGAGCGCAAAAATGGAGGCTCTAGACCCTTCCAGGGCTGAGATATCGAAACTCAAAATTTCGACCCGAAAAAAAAACGACAGTGTTACCCCTTACGTTTTTTTCAGTTTTCGGGCGAAAAATCAAGTTTCTCCAATCTTCTCAAAACTCTGGATTATGATAGAGGGCCGCGAGACTTTGACCTGAGCGCAAAAATGGAGGCTCTAGACCCTTCCAGGGCTGAGATATCGAAACTCAAAATTTCGACCCGAAAAAAAAAACGACAGTGTTACCCCTTACGTTTTTTTTCGTTTTCGGGCGAAAAATCAAGTTTCTCCAATCTTCTCAAAACTCTGGATTATGATAGAGGGCCGCGAGACTTTGACCTGAGCGCAAAAATGGAGGCTCTAGACCCTTCCAGGGCTGAGATATCGAAACTCAAAATTTCGACCCGAAAAAAAAACGACAGTGTTACCCCTTACGTTTTTTTCCGTTTTCGGGCGAAAAATCAAGTTTCTCCAATCTTCTCAAAACTCTGGATTATGATAGAGGGCCGCGAGACTTTGACCTGAGCGCAAAAATGGAGGCTCTAGACCCTTCCAGGGCTGAGATATCGAAACTCAAAATTTCGACCCGAAAAAAAAACGACAGTGTTACCCCTTACGTTTTTTTTCGTTTTCGGGCGAAAAATCAAGTTTCTCCAATCTTCTCAAAACTCTGGATTATGATAGAGGGCCGCGAAACTTTGACCTGAGCGCAAAAATGGAGGCTCTAGACCCTTCCAGGGCTGAGATATCGAAACTCAAAATTTCGACCTGAAAAAAAAACGACAGTGTTACCCTTTACGTTTTTTTCAGTTTTCGGGCGAAAAATCAAGTTTCTCCAATCTTCTCAAAACTCTGGATTATGATAGAGGGCCGCGAGACTTTGACCTGAGCGCAAAAATGGAGGCTCTAGACCCTTCCAGGGCTGAGATATCGAAACTCAAAATTTCGACCCGAAAAAAAAACGACAGTGTTACCCCTTACGTTTTTTTCCGTTTTCGGGCGAAAAATCAAGTTTCTCCAATCTTCTCAAAACTCTGGATTATGATAGAGGGCCGCGAGACTTTGACCTGAGCGCAAAAATGGAGGCTCTAGACCCTTCCAGGGCTGAGATATCGAAACTCAAAATTTCGACCTGAAAAAAAAACGACAGTGTTACCCCTTACGTTTTTTTCAGTTTTCGGGCGAAAAATCAAGTTTCTCCAATCTTCTCAAAACTCTGGATTATGATAGAGGGCCGCGAGACTTTGACCTGAGCGCAAAAATGGAGGCTCTAGACCCTTCCAGGGCTGAGATATCGAAACTCAAAATTTCGACCCGAAAAAAAAAACGACAGTGTTACCCCTTACGTTTTTTTCAGTTTTCGGGCGAAAAATCAAGTTTCTCCAATCTTCTCAAAACTCTGGATTATGATAGAGGGCCGCGAGACTTTGACCTGAGCGCAAAAATGGAGGCTCTAGACCCTTCCAGGGCTGAGATATCGAAACTCAAAATTTCGACCCGAAAAAAAAACGACAGTGTTACCCCTTACGTTTTTTTCCGTTTTCGGGCGAAAAATCAAGTTTCTCCAATCTTCTCAAAACTCTGGATAATGATAGAGGGCCGTGAAACTTTGACCTGAGCGCAAAAATGGAGGCTCTAGACCCTTCCAGGGCTGAGATATCGAAACTCAAAATTTCGACCCGAAAAAAAAACGACAGTGTTACCCCTTACGTTTTTTTCCGTTTTCGGGCGAAAAATCAAGTTTCTCCAATCTTCTCAAAACTCTGGATTATGATGGAGGGCCGCGAGACTTTGACCTGAGTGCAAAAATGGAGGCTCTAGACCCGTCCAGAGCTGAGATATCGAAACTCAAAATTTCGACCCCCAAAAAAAATGACAGTGGTACCCCTTACGTTTTTTTTTTTCGGGCGAAAAAAGAAGTTTCTCCAATCTTCTTAAAATTCTGGATTCTGATAGAGGGCAATGAGACTTACACCTGAGTGTAAAAATGGAGGCTCTAGACCCTTCCAGAGCTGAGATATCGAAACTAAAAATTTCGACCCCCCAAAAAAACGACAGTGGTACCCCTTACGTTTTTTTTTTTTTTCGGGCGAAAAATGAAGTTTCTCCAAAACTCTGGATTCTGATAGAGGGCCATGAGACTTAAACCTGAGTGCAAAAATGGAGGCTTTAGACCCTTACAGAGCTGAGATATCGAAACTCAAAATTTCGACCCTCAAAAAAAACGACAGTGGTACCCCTTACGTTTTTTTTTTCGGGCGAAAAATGAAGTTTCTCCAATCCTCTCAAATCTCTGGATTCTGATAGAGGGCAATGAGACTTACACCTGAGTGTAAAAATGGAGGCTCTAGTCCCTTCCAGAGCTGAGATATCGAAACTCAAAATTTCGACCCCCAAAAAAAATGACAGTGGTACCCCTTACGTTTTTTTTTTTCGGGCGAAAAAAGAAGTTTCTCCAATCTTCTTAAAATTCTGGATTCTGATAGAGGGCAATGAGACTTACACCTGAGTGTAAAAATGGAGGCTCTAGACCCTTCCAGAGCTGAGATATCGAAACTAAAAATTTCGACCCCCCAAAAAAACGACAGTGGTACCCCTTACGTTTTTTTTTTTTCGGGCGAAAAATGAAGTTTCTCCAAAACTCTGGATTCTGATAGAGGGCCATGAGACTTAAACCTGAGTGCAAAAATGGAGGCTTTAGACCCTTACAGAGCTGAGATATCGAAACTCAAAATTTCGACCCTCAAAAAAAACAACAGTGGTACCCCTTACGTTTTTTTTTTCGGGCGAAAAATGAAGTTTCTCCAATCCTCTCAAATCTCTGGATTCTGATAGAGGGCAATGAGACTTACACCTGAGTGTAAAAATGGAGGCTCTAGTCCCTTCCAGAGCTTAGATATCGAAACTCACAATTTCGACCCCCCCCCCCACAAAAAAAACGTAAGGGGTACCACTGTCGTTTTTTTTTTTTGGGTGAAAAATGAAGTTTCTCCAATCTTCTCAAAACTCTGGATTCTGATAGAGGGCAATGAGACTTACACCTGAGTGTACAAATGGAGGCTCTAGACCCTTCCAGAGCTGAGATATCGAAACTCAAAATTTCGACCCCCCAAAAAAATGACAGTGTTACCCCTTACGTTTTTTTTTTTCGGGCGAAAAATGAAGTTTCTCCAATCTTCTCAAAACTCTGGATTCTGATAGAGGGTTACGAGACTTGAACCTGAGTGCAAAAATGGAGGCTCTAGACCCTTCCAGAGCTGAGATATCGAAACTCAAAATTTCGACCCCCCAAAAAAACAACAGTGGTACCCCTTACGTTTTTTTTTTTCGGGCGAAAAATGAAGTTTCTCCAATCCTCTCAAAACTCTGGATTCTGATAGAGGGCCATGAGATTTAAACCTGAGTGCAAAAATGGAGGCTCTAGACCCTTCCAGAGCTGAGATATCGAAACTCAAAATTTCGGCCCCCAAAAAAAACGACAGTGGTACCCCTTACGTTTTTTTTTTTCGGGCGAAAAATTAAGTTTCTCCAATCCTCTCAAAACTCTGGATTCTGATAGATGGCCATGAGACTTAAACCTGAGTGCAAAAATGGAGGCTCTAGACCCTTCCAGAGCTGAGATATCGAAACTCAAAATTTCGACCCCCCCCCAAAAAAAACGACAGTGGTACCCCTTACGTTTTTTTTTTTCGGGCGAAAAATGAAGTTTCTCCAATCCTCTCAAAACTCTGGATTCTGATAGAGGGCCATGAGACTTAAACCTGAGTGCAAAAATGGAGGCTCTAGACCCTTCCAGAGCTGAGATATCGAAACTCAAAATTTTGACCCCCCAAAAAAACGACAGTGGTACCCCTTACGGTTTTTTTTTCGGGCGAAAAATAAAGTTTCTCCAATCCTCTCAAAACTCTGGATTCTGATAGAGGGCCATGAGACTTAAACGTGAGTGCAAAAATGGAGGCTCTAGACCCTTCCAGAGCTGAGATATCGAAAATCAAAATTTCGACCCAAAAAAAAAACGACAGTTTTACCCCTTTCGTTTTTTTCCGTTTTCGGGCGAAAAATCAAGTTTCTCCAATCTTCTCAAAACTCTGGATTATGTTAGAGGGCCGCGAGACTTTGACCTGAGTGCAAAAATGGAGGCTCTAGACCCTCCCAGAGCTGAGATATCAAAACTCAAAATTTCGACCCGAAAAAAAAACGACAGTGTTACCCCTTTCGTTTTTTTTTCGTTTTCGGGCGAAAAATCTAATTTCTCCAATCTTCTCAAAACTCTGGATTATGATAGAGGGCCGCGAGACTTTGACCTGAGTGCAAAAATGGAGGCTCTAGACCCTTCCAGAGCTGAGATATCGAAACTCAAAATTTCGACCCGAAAAAAAAAACGACAGTGTTACCCCTTTCGTTTTTTTCCGTTTTTGGGCGAAAAATCAAGTTTCTCCAATCTTCTCAAAACTCTGGATTATGATGGAGGGCCGCGAGACTTTGACCTGAGTGCAAAAATGGAGGCTTTAGACCCTTCCAGAGCTGAGATATAGAAACTCAAAATTTCGACCCAAATAAAAAAACGACAGTGTTACCCCTTTCGTTTTTTTCCGTTTTCGGGTGAAAAATCAAGTTTTTCCAATCTTCTCAAAACTCTGGATTATGATAGAGGGCCGCGAGACTTTGACCTGAGTGCAAAAATGGAAGCTCTAGACCCTTCCAGGGCTGAGATATCGAAACTCAAAATTTCGACCCGAAAAAAAAACGACAGTGTTACCCCTTTCGTTTTTTTCCGTTTTCGAGCGAAAAATCAAGTTTCTCCAATCTTCTCAAAACTCTGGATTATGATAGAGGGCCACGAGACTTTGACCTGAGTGCAAAAATGGAGGCTCTAGACCCTTCCAGGGCTGAGATATCGAAACTCAAAATTTCGACCCGAAAAAAAAAAACGACAGTGTTACCCCTTTCGTTTTTTTCCGTTTTCAGGCGAAAAATCAAGTTTCTCCAATCTTCTCAAAACTCTGGATTATGATAGAGGGACGCGAGACTTTGACCTGAGTGCAAAAATGGAGGCTCTAGACCGTTCCAGAGCTGAGATATTGAAACTCAAAATTTCGACCCGAAAAAAAAACGAAAGGGGTACCACTGTCGTTTTTTTTCGGGTCAAAATTTTGACTTTCTCTGATCTTCTTGAAACTCTGGATTATGATAGAAGGCCCTGAGAATTAGACCTGAATGCAAAAATGGAGGCTCTAGACCGTTCCAGAGCTGAGATATCGAAACTCAAAATTTCGACCCGAAAAAAAAAACGAAAGGGGTACCGCTGTCGTTTTTTTTTTAGTCGAAATTTTGACTTTCTCTGATCTTCTTGAAACTCTGGATTATGATAGAAGGCCCTGAGAATTAGACCTGAGTGCAAAAATGGAGGCTCTAGACCGTTCCAGAGCTGAGATATCGAAAATCAAAATTTCGACCCCCCAAAAAAACGAAAGGGGTACCACTGTCGTTTTTTTTTTGGGTCGAACTTTTGACTTTCTCTGATCTTTTTGAAACTCTGGATTATGATAGAGGGCCCTGAGAATTAGACCTGAGTGCAAAAATGGAGGCTCTAGACCGTTCCAGAGCTGAGATATCGAAACTCAAAATTTCGACCCGAAAAAAAAAACGAAAGGGGTACCACTGTCGTTTTTTTTTTCGGTTCAAAATTTTGAGTTTCTCTGATCCTCTTAAAAACTCTGGATTCTGATAGAGGGCCACGAGACTTAGACCTGAGTGCAAAAATGGAGGCTCTAGACCCTTCTAGAGCTGAGATATTGAGATATTTATAATGGCATAAATGCTACGTGGGATCTCAATATCTCAGCTCTGGAAGGGTTTAGAGCCTCCATTTTTGCACTCAGGTCTAAGTCTCATGGCCCTCTATCAGAATCCAGAGTTTTGAGAAGATTGGATAAACTTTATTCCTCGCCCCGAAAAAAAAAACGAAAGGGTCGTTTTGGTCGAAATTTGGAGTTTCTCTGATCTTCTTGAAACTCTGGATTCTAATAGAGGGCCATGAGACTCAGACCTGAGTGCAAAAATGGAGGCTCTAGACCCTTCCAGAGCTGAGATATCGAAAATCAAAATTTCGACCAGAAAAAAAAACGACAGTGTTACCCCTTACGTTTTTTTGGGGGGAGCGAAAAATTACGTTTCCCCAATCTTCTCAAAACTCTGGATTCTGATAGAGGGCCATGAGACTTAGACCTGAGTGCAAAAATGGAGGCTTTAGACCCTTCCAGAGCTAGTGATAGTAAATAGTGGTTTATAATGGCATAAATGCTACGTGGGATCGCAATATCTCAGCTCTGGAAGGGTCTAGAGCCTCCATTTTTGCACTCAGGTCTAAGTCTCATGGCTCTCTATCAGAATCCAGAGTTTCAAGAAGATCAGAGAAACTTATTTTCTCGCACCGAAACAGTCGACAGGGGTACCAATGTCGTTTTTTTGGGTCAAAATTTTGAGTTTCTCTGTGAGAAACTATGAAATACTGGCAAAAATATATACAAAATGTAAATACACCTTAGAAAACGTTGCTTGCTTCTGTGTTTGGAGTGAAGTGCTGCCATGCTTCTCTTCAATGTAGAGTTTTTTTTTTATATAATTACTACTTTTACTGGCATTTGATTGGATGACAAACGTCCAATCTCATGGACTGCAGGCTTTAAACTAGGTGAAATGCTCCAGAAGTTAAAAAAAGGGGGCTGACATGTGATGTCCATTGTAATGGACACAGGGTCTGAATGGGTTAATGCAGAACTTAGATTCATCTTACCATAATGTACGTCAACGACCCATCTGAATATAACGATGAGTGAACTTAGGTGGTAGCGCATCATAAGGTACATGGACATATTTACAGGAGCAGATAGTCCTTCTTCTCTCTTCTCTTTCTTGTAATCTTCAGGACACCTGTGACATAAACCATTGTTCAGGCACTATGGGGGTCTTGTTTGTCCCAGGATGAAAGGAGGCCGCTGTGGCCTCTGTACAGAAACCGTACCAACATGTGTCTAGTCTAGAGACTTAAAGGAGTAGTTCACTTAAAAAAACTTTTGCTAATAATTTTTACTCACCCCCATGTCATCCAAGATGTCCATGTCTTTCTTTCTTCAGTCGAAAAGAAATTCCAGGATTTTCTCCATATAATGGACTTCAATGGGAACCAAACGGTTCAAGGTCCAAATGAGAGTTTCAGTGCAAACCCTTCGAGTCATGACTCGAAAAAAGATTTGTTTGAACAGGAGAGTCACGAACGTGCATCACATAAAAGAGCAAGGCGAGCATTTGTGCTTATAAAACTTAAACTTTGTTATTTATTTTTTAAATGACCGATCGTTTCGCTTGATAAGACCATTATTCATCGTCTGGTGTCGCATAAGGGTACATATAATAATAACTATAAAAAGAAGATTTGTCAAATTTGATTTCATGCCGACTTTAAGCCGTACAATTGATTTGCGGGAAAGACTGAAATCCAAGTTATTTTTAGCGACATCGGACATCACGTAAAAATAAAATAAAACAGGCTTTAGATGTTATATAGGGCACAAAATGTACAAACTGCTTTTATCTTACTTTTTAGGAGCTTAAAATGTGTTACAAAGTCATTCTGAAAACACTGGTTCCCAACAGCATAATTTCTAATTTTTTTTAGTGTATTTATTAGACCAATTCCACCTGAGGGGGCTACATATTTTTTTCTAAAAACAATCCACAAAAGTTTTTTCCACAAAAAATATTTCCAAAAGTTGACGGTTGGTGTGACGTCTCAGCCTAGGCTGTGTGTATGTTTTTAGGTGCCGTTTTTTTTTTTTTTTAAAAAAAGGTCTTTAAGTTGTTTGTTAGTGGAAATGTAAAATATGACCACGAAGCCTTGGTAGACACAAAAATAAAAAACGTATTTACATAAATAACGACAGAAACACCTGCTGCAGTAGATGGAGAATAGTGTTTTATTTGCTTTGAAACTTGGTGTGCTTCTACAAAAAGTCAGAAGCCAAACTTTGGAAAGGCAGTAACAAGTCATAAGAGAATGAAGAGACATTTCTGGAAAACTGATAAAGATCCCAATCTCATCAGGTTTGTGAGTTCTTGCCCTCGCTTTTCACGAACCAAGGAGCCCACATGCTGTGAAATCACAGGGTAAGAGCAGGAAAACACTGTTAATGTGGTCATATACTGTGATGTTGTGTTGTCTCGGCAGACAGGTTGCAGTGTTTTTGCAGCAGGATTAAACGAGCATCTGACCTCCTTGTAGGGTGTGAGTGTGTTCCTGTTTCGATGCAAGCTGACTTTACTGCCAAAGGAAAGGAGGAGGAGGAGAAGAACAAGAATACGGAGACCACCTTTCAAAAATCTGAACCAGACGCCGCTTAAATAAATGTTATAGAAGATCTGAACAGAAAATATCCTAATCATTACAAGTCTATATAAATACATCACTTTAACCAACGGCAAAAATTAAATTAGAATCGGATCAAAAACGTTTGTACACGGTAATTACAGTTTGGTTCACTGCAATAGAAGTTTAAAGGGACAGTTCATCCAGAAATGAAATCTTGGTCATTATTATTTACACATCCTCGTGTGCGGTCCCACATTTTGTCCATGCAACACCAAAAGAAAAATCTGTAGAACAATCACGCGTCTCATTTCCATATACAATCAAACAATGCTTCAAAATTTCTCCCTGTGATTAAATAATGACAAAATTCTCCTTTTTGGGTGAGCTAAACCTTTAACAACCTCACTAAAATATGTATCATCTCCTTAAGTTGGACCCTCTCAATGAACACCACTACTAACCAGTTCAGGAACCAAAATAAAGTCTATTAAGACTGAGCAGAATCTCAAACAAAGGTGTGTACTGTCATCCACTGACCCTAAATCAGATGTGAACTAGTGCTGATGCTACTCCTGTTCAACCTCTGAATCAGAGTCCTGAGGTACATCCCTTCAATCTGAACAACACACATCAGGAATGAGTGTTTGTCTTATGCTTAAATGCAAACACCATCATCACAAAGCAACATAAACCGTCGAGGTTGTTTTCTGTTTTCTAAGCTGGCTGCTGAACTCTCGGCCGACGTCGGTGAGGAAACACAGCGGGATCGGCTAACACACCGTCAGAAAACCAGAGAGAGCGGAGGGGGCGAGTGAAGATGTGAACGTGTATTAGAGACAAGCGGAGGACGAGGGTGTGTTTGATCCGTGGAAATCATTCAAGTCACTTCTTGGGGGGGCTGTAGGGCTCCAGCAGCTGCTTGGAGAAAGTGTTGACCTTGTCCGCTCCCCGAACCTCGTGAGGCAGCAGAGGCAACTTTATTATGTGGAAATCTTCATATAAATCCTCCATCTGAGAGAGAGAGAGAACGAGAGGAAAGAACATGAAAAGAGAGAGGGGAGGAAAAAACACAGAGAGGAAAAGGATGAAGACAAAGAACCAAAAAAGGAGACGTAAAGAAAAAGAGGAAAAGACAAGAAGAGAAAAAAAGGTTTTATGGAAAAAGAAGAGGAAAGAAAAAAGGAAAGGGAAATTGTGAAGGAAAAGGAAAAGTAACGTGCGAAAATGAGAAGAAGAAAAGTATAAGAAGAAAATAGATGGAAGGGGAAAATAGAGAGCAAGGAAAAGTAAAAGAGTGGCGATACAGGAAAGATTAAGTAGTAAGGATAAGGAAAAGGAAAGGGGGAAAGTAGAAGAGGAGGAAAAATTGGGAAGGAGAAGAAAATGAGAAAAGGAAAAGCATAAAGGAAACAGGAAGAAACCAAAGGCGGAAGGGGAAAATAGAGAGAAGGGAAAAACAGAAACAGATAAAGAATAAGGAAGAGGAAAAGAGAGAGGGGAGGAAAAAACACAGAGAGGAAAAGGATGAAGACAAACAACCACAAAAGGAGATGTAAAGAAAAAGGAAAAGACAAGAAGAGAAAAGAAAAGAAAAAGAGATACAACATTAAGTATTACGGAAAAAGAAGAGGAAAGAAAAAAGGAAAGGGAAATGTAGAAGGGGGAAATTGGGAAGGAAAAGGAAAAGTCATGTGCGAAAATGAGAAGATGAAAAGTATAAGAAGAAAATAGATGGAAGGGGAAATAGAGAGCAAGGAAAAGTAAAAGAGTGGCGATAGAGGAAAGATTAAGTAGTAAGGAAAAGGAAAGGGGAAAGTAGAAGAGGAGGAAAAATTGGGAAGGAGAAGAAAATGAGAAAAGGAAAAGCATAAAGGAAACAGGAAGAAACCAAAGGCGGAAGGGGAAAATAGAGAGAAGAGAAAAACAGAAACAGATAAAGAATAAGGAAGAGGAAGGAAAATGAAAAAAAAAAGAAATGGAAAAAGAAAAGAGAAGTACAGACGGTAAAAGGGAAGAAAAAAGAAAGGAAAAAAGGAAGACGACGAGAACAGGAAGAGTAAGGTCAGGTATGAAAATGTAAAAAAGGAAAGGAAGAAAATGAAGACGAAGCGGAAAACAATAAAGAAAAAGGAGGGGAAGGAAACAACAAATGGAAAAAGAAAAGAAAGTTAAGAGAACAAGAGAAGAAAAAGTGGAAAGGGAAATACAAAGGAAAGGAAAAATCAGGAGAAAGTAAAGAAAGGAAAATCATCAAGTCTATAGAAATAATACATCACGTTAACTGCACATATTAAACGAGTTAAACTGGCAACACCACAATAAGGTTTCATATGTTAACATTAATAATGCATGAACTAACAGTGAGCCATTCATTAATCTTCGCTAATGTCTAACTAATGTTCACAGATCATGAATGTTGTTCAGTAGCTCATGTAATGCGTTTCAAATAAACTGTCCCACCTGGTCCAGATACTTGGACTGGATCTTGTGTCGGGCTTCACACATCTTGCAGGGTCTCTCGCTGTCGGGGAACACCAGCTGGTTGACGATAATGTTGTGCGTGTCGATGCGACACTTGGCCAGCTCCTGGATCAGACGCTCCGTCTCGTACAGAGACAGGAACTCGGCGATACACACGCAGATAAACGTCGTCTGCTCCTGTGGGCGTCATGACAGGAATCAACATTACATGCAGGCCTTTTGGGTTGTTTTTCCAGCAGGCACTCGCCCGGGACACTCACCGGGTCCTTGAACTGCTCGCTGACTGAGCGGATCACGGGCAGCGTCTCCTCCAGTTTAGACGCCAGCTGATCTGCATTCATGTCTCCCAGGCCCAACATGTTACACATCTGCAACGGTGAGACACAACTACACTTAAACCCTATTTCAACCTTTCATTACAACACTTTCCAATGCTGTTTTACACATATTCCATTTCCCAGAATGCAGTGCTGTACCTGTGAGATGAAGGGGCTGATCTGGTTCTTGATCTGCATGAGGCGACCCAGTCCTCGCTCCACGATGGTGGGGAAGTTGAGCAGACGCAGAGTGTGTCCCGTCGGGGCCGTGTCAAACACCACCACTGAGAAATTCATGCCTTTCACTAACCTACAGAAGAAGAAGAAAATTAAATATTTATCTTGTTTTATTTATCATTATCTATTAATACAATTTTAGATAATATATAAATATATCTATATTTTTAAAAATATATATTTACATTAAATATATATATATATATATATATATATATATATATATAATATTCTATTATTAATAATGATTTATCTTATTTTATTTATCGTTCTCTATTAATATAAAATTAATTGATAAAAGACAATAGTCAATTTATAAAATTTTAGAAGACAGATAAATAAATAGATGTATTAACAAGTTATTTTATATATATATTATTTTTATAAATATTAATAAAATATTAAATAATAACATTTTATTTTTAATAATGATTCCTTATTTTATTTATATTTATCTATTAACAATACAATTTTAGATGCTAAATAAAATATTAATAATTTATTTTATTAGTGTAGAATTAAAATAAAAGCATTTTAAATATATAGGGATCTACTGAATGTGTTGTGTGAATAGTGTACGCCATCTAGATGTGAATCAATAGCACTGCATAAAAAGGCCTGAATGAAGAGTTTTCTATTGTAGGACTGCTTGTTTATTGGATTATGTAATTAACAGTACTTCCTTCCCTCATGAAAGACGATAAGAGCACACTTTCACCTTTACCTGATTTTCAAACATTTGAATTTGATTCATTTGGGAGTTTGTTTTTCATTCACGACTTTCAATGCTCTATTGAAGAACTGTTTGAAATGCAGATGGAGAAAATAAAAGCTAAATCGCATCCGGTCTAAACCTCATGGCGCTTCTGAATACATTTTGAGATCATTACAGTGGAATAAGTGCCGCTCATCTGACCTCATGACCTCTGCGTAGCTCATGGCCTCGTCGATGCCGGGGAAAGCACTCATGGCTTCCTGCATCATCTTCTTCCCCATACTGAGCATGTTGTCTTCCTCGAAGAACTCATCGGGCAGCTCTGCCACACCCAGACTGGGGTCGATCTCCTACAGAGACAAAACACTGTCTCATCTCGTGCATTTCATCATCTAAATGCACTTGTATTCAAGTCATTTTAAACACAGGCTAACTAAATATCAAACAACATTGGCCATTAAACCAGATAACAATACATGGTTTCTTTCAAATTCCACTGAAAATATCTTAATTTGTGTTTCGCGAAGATGAGCGAAAGTCTTATGGGTTTGCAACGATATGGGATTGTAACCCCACCCTAATTTTTGGGTGAACTATCCCTTTATATGGTTGTGTATATGGACTAAATAGGTGATGCTGGTGAATTTAAAGCCGTTGTTTGATGTTTGGTACACACGGTATTTAGTGAAAACAGTGCGTGTCGTTGATAACGCACCATGGCAAAGAGGTTGTCGTAGCCCTTGACTTTGGTGGGAACCTTGGAGAACTTCTGGTCGAAGGCATCTGAGATGTTGTGTGCTGGATCTGTGGATATGATGAGGACGCTCTCTCTCACTGCCGCCAACTGAACCGCCAGACTGCAGCTGTGACACAAGACAAAAACAACACTTATTCTAAATAACTTTAATTCACAAAAAGAGAAAAAATCATTGACATTGCATTATTATCGAGGCAACCTTTCAATATTGGCTTGACAAGCCTTGGCTGTATTTTTTCAGCTAAGTATGCTTTCTTTATCCGCCAACACAAAAACGACCTTAATTATTTATGGTCAATTATAAAAATCTAGGAAATAAGAAAAGTTTGTGAATCATGCCATTTATAAACACCTGTTGCTGTGAAATAGCATATCATATTATGATTAAAGTGGCTCTATAGGTGGCAGAGGTTTTCGGAGAGAAATGTAAATATGAGTTGTTTAGATGGTTAATACCACCCACTTTCATTCATCTACTTGTCTATCTGTGATTTTTCAATAAATTATAATGAATTATTATGAATAAGAATAATTATTCACGAGGAAAGAGATTTTAAAAACTACTCACACGTGACGTGTTTTTCTAAAATTTCTGAAATTACTATTTCGACGTAGGTTGGGTTGCAGGTAGATTATAATTAGAGATGTGCTTGTTTATAGTTTCAGAGTGTTTTAACCTTTATTTTAATACAGTAAAACAGCAAATATGTATGACTAATCTTCTGTGGTGTGTTGCAGCTAAAGCAGCACTGACAGCTAACAGCCTCTTCCCAGCAAAACCCTATCGTATATTCACCCACCTGCATGTTGTCTTGCCCACGCCACCTTTACCCCCGACAAAGATCCATTTGAGTGATTTCTGCTCTATAATATTCTTCAATGTCGGCTCTAAAGGCTCTACATCAGGCGCATCTTCAAACTCGTCTTCCACTGAAGCTGCCATCTTGCTATCAAGTCAGTTGGAATCATACACCAAAGCGGCAGCGGCACACTCCGCCATTTTGGCTCCGCAACGGAAGACGCAACGCACTTTAACGGACGGGCATTAGATCCAAAATGGCCAGGGAACGGTGAACAGTTACCAACGGAAGTGTGTTGATTACTCTGATGACTCAGCCGGACTGGACCAACTACTTTCATTGAACAAGAATATTCTAGAAGTGTTCATTTAGATTTATTTATTTTTTAAATGAAATTTAAATACACGTCTAATAGTAATATCACATTTTAGGCGAGTTGTAGCTTCAAACGTTTAATATTTCTCTCATGTTCATTTGCGAATGGAAGACAGAAACACACACAACTTTGAAGAATTTGGCAACCTTTATTGTGTTATAATCCTATTCTTGTGCCTTTGTTGCACACGAATAAAACATATCTTTTAATAGCATGTCTGTTATCTTTTGTTGGCAAATGTACATTTACATGGCACCAAGCAACTCTTTTTTAAAAATTAAATTCATTTTATTGTGAAACAAAATATAATGTTGTGATGATTGTACTTCACATATTTATTACATCTGTTTTTACATTTGTATTGTGCTAGAGCTACGTTTCAATTCTGAATCTGACAACAGGGAATAAAATTAAGTACGGTATTCATCCAATATATCTAAGAGCACAGAGCAGTATACGTCGATTTCAAGATTTTCAGATGCTGTTTTTGGAATTCAATCACATTTTAAGTCACAATGATTCAGTACAAAGATACAAAGGGAGGCTTGAGCAGAATGGGATGTTTTGTGAATGTAGTCTGAGGCCAAACATGGGGGTTTTTAACACTGTTCAGTCTGTTTAACATGATTAAGCCAGCACCATAACAGGGCAAACTAAACAACAAAGATGAAAATCTAACTTTATGCACAAGCAGTTCAAACTGTGACAGGTATAAGGTCATATATTCAGCTAACATACAGAAAAGAAATTTTGAACAGTATCAAAACTGACTCAAACATGTACTATTTTTTTTAATTTCAGAAAAAAAAAGGTTTTCGAGTTCGCAACGAATCAGGAAAACAACAAGAAACAACTTTAAAGCCTTTCAGGCAGCAACATTTGAAAGGTGCACAAAGTTTAGGGATTGTATCATTATTATTCTCTTAAAAAAATAAAGAAAGGAAAATGACTAAATACAGTCCCCACAGTTCTATCCAAACAGACAAGGCGAGGTCAAGGCAAAGCTAAATGGGGACACACAGGATCCAACATGTAACCAAAAAAACAAGCATTTAGAGTAAAGATGATCCAAAAACCAGTGTAAAAAGGCAACTTACATCCCAGAACCTGGAAAACAGCAGCTGACAAGGCAAAACTCAGAGTCTACCAATACACAACTTAATCACCGACCTCGTTATGAACACAAAACGATGCATCACGACACACAGGTCATTTATTACGCTATTTGAGTGCATCTATCCATAGTGATCAGGGACAGAGAATAGAAAAATCTGTAAACTACCTCCTCAGACACCTGTTAGTGCATCACGAGCTTGCAAGTAATGACAAAAACATTATCATGGCACACGTTCTCTTGTAAATCAAGTTTTTGCAGCATTCTAATTTCAGAGCCAGCAGAAATCAAACTCCGCCCACCGGACCTGTCAAATTCACAAAGGGACAATCTCATTGGCGGAATGGGCTGGTTTCAAATCCAATCAGAGGGACGCGATTGCACATTTAATTAATTCGATTAGAAGGAAAAAAAGAATAAAGTACACAATTGATTCATTCGAACCCTAAACGGCTCTTTAAATCGACTGTGTGTTTTTCATTTTGCGAAACTTGCACACATGTATACGTGTCCGAAAAGCGCTTTGACATGCAAGTGACAGGCCTCTTAAATGGAACACTGGATCCTGTTTTTACAGTCTGTCCACACACACACATAGACACACACAGTCACGCCACCTTCATTTGTTCATTCTACTGTCCCCAGCGTGTTCATTGCATTATCATTGGCATGTCCCTCGGTATGCGCAGGCACTCTCAGTTGGTCTCGTAGGAAGACAGCAGTGCAGCGTCGACCGGCTCCATACAGGAAGGGCAGGTGAAGGAGCGCATGAGCCAGGCGTCAATGCAGTCCACGTGATATATGTGCATGCAGGGCAGGAACCGGATCGGGTCGCCGTACTCAAAGTCCATCATGCAGATCACACACCTGGGGGCAGATGTCATGAAGTAACATTTTTACCTCATACATACCAAAAACTGTTTCCACACATATTAGAGTGTTCCCTGGGGGTAACTCATTAAAAGTAACTTAACTCGTAAAGTAGCGCATTACTTTTATAATTTACAACAAAATATCCGAGTTACTTTTTCATACAAGTACAATGTATTGATTGACAGCTCTCTCGTCCCCATGTTGAGACAAATGGAAGTGCAGAGGTGTTGTGTGTAAACATGATGGCTATTGTAGTTCTAGACTAAATGTGAGCGTGCATTTACTCAACCCGCTTGCACAAAAAAAGATTCAATAATCCTCAGTGAAATGCAGAATCAGATTACTATGCAAACCTCCAATACCTAAACATAATTTTTTATGCATTTAAATCTCACTTTATTGACCAGTGTACTTGCTTCTGACCTTCGATGATCCAGTTAAATCATAATCAAAAAATTAAAAATTTAACTTTTTTCTCCTGCATCCCTTTCTTCCCTCATCCAGAACAGCAGCTGAAATCTTTGCTTGAGTGGCGCCCTCTGCTGTACATATGGGAATATGCATTTCCCCACATTTGGCCAAAAATACAAATTCTTGTTATAAAAAAAATAAAAAACAAGCCCAGACCAGGAGAAAAATAGTAACGCAAAAGTAAGGTAACGCATTACTTTTCTAAAAAAAGTAACTAAGCAACGCAAATAGTTACTTTTCAAGGGATTCACGCAGTATTGTAATGCATTACATCTCAAAGTAACGCCTGGATACCACGTACTCTTTGATCTTCTTGTCGGAGGGTTCAGAGCCCGGGTCGAAGATCCCACGGGGCAGGTGTTGGATGAGGCCGATGCGCTGAGCGATACGGACCTGCTCCTCCTCCGTCAGCTGAGTGGCCAGGCGTGTCTGACTGGGCGTGGGATGGTACACTGGCACCTGCACCTGCTCCTGGAGGTCACGAGCGTTTGATCACAGCGTTAATAAAGCCGAGCGCACAGGACGGCTTATTAGAAACAGGAGGAATGGATCATTGCAAACACTAGAGAAAGTTTGGTCCTAGAGAGCCATTGTCCTGTAGAGTTTATTTCCAACCCTAATCTAACTCACATTGTCTTCAGGATTGCTAAGGCTACAGGCAGCCAGGAGAGGGTTTTTTCAAGACAGTGGCTCTCCAGGACCGAACTTGCCTGCCTCTGCTCTAGAGTGTATCAAAATAAAGGAAAATGGGATAAACATATTCATCGATATTAGTCTGTGAATGCAACCATAAGTAGATGTCTTCATACTACATGTGATGAAAAATATATATTTTTTATTGCCATTTCTTTCTCATTTTAGTTTAACTTTAAATTGGCAAGTTTTAACTTAGAAGCATGTGACATTTTTTACTTTATTTAAAAAATTTATTAAACATTCACCTTTTAATACCTTTAGCAAAATTGTAGAGGGTCAATATATTTACTGATTTAATATAAACTCAAGCATGTTCACTCAAAGTGCGAGAACCAATGAGGTTCATTCTAGCGTTCTCGCTTCTGATTATGTTCGCTGATCAATATTTATAAACAATAAAAAAATTACAATTATAAAGTTTTTTTCATGTAACTGCCAAAAAAACACTAACTTTGTTGTTTGTTTGTTTTTTACATGTTCACTCTGTTATAATATTGTTGTTTTTTTTGTTCTTTTGTCTTTTTACAGAGAGTAATAATTCTACATTTAAGTACTAATGTAAAATCAATAACAATAGGGTTGTGTTTAGCGTTAGCTGCAAGTAAGTATGCATAATTCACTGTTATCACTTCAATAAGTATATGTAATATAAGGACTCTAAAATAAAGGGTTAGCCATTTTTTTAATTGAGTGTAGATTAACTAATTTACTCATAGGAAAAAAACTACAGAGTAAATTAGTCATGTAAGTGTCATAACAATTATGTGGTGTGGCAAGTTTTGTAGGTTTAGTGAAATGAGAATAGATGTGTTGCACTTAAAGGAGTAGTTCACTTGTAAAAAAAACTTTTACTGATTATTTACTCACCCCCATGTCATCGAAGATGTCCATGTCTTTCTTTCTTCAGTCGAAAAGAAATTAAGGTTTTTGATGAAAACATTCCAGGATTTTTCTCCATATAATGGACTTCAATGGGAACCAAACGGTTCAAGGTCCAAATGAGAGTTTCTGTGCAAACTGTTTAAAGGGCTTTAAACAATTCCAGACGATGAATAAGGGTCTTATCAAGCGAAACGATTGCTTGTTTAATAAATAAATAACAAAGTTGAAGTTTTATAGACCATTTTGCAAGATGTAAACAACACTGGTCCAGAAACACTTCCTGTTTCAGTTTGTAACTGTTTTCTTAGAAAACATCTTAAAGATGTTTGTTTAACTTTTTGATTCAGTTTTATATGTTCTGTTGGTTGTATTTTATCCCAGCTTTTATGTAGTGTTAAAAAACTGAAACAGGAAGTGCTTCTGGGCCAGTGTTGTTTACATCTTGTGAAATGGTATATAAGCTCAAATGCTTGCCTTGCTCTGTTCTGTACTCTCCTGTTCAAACTCAAAATCGAAAATCAAAATCTCAAAATGAACAAATCTTTTCCTGAGTCAATTAATTCATTTCGTTCGTTGAATGAAACCAAATGACACGAAAAAAGATTTGTTCATTTTGATGAACGAGTTCGAACAGGAGAATCACGAACGTGCATCACAGAACAGAGCAAGGCGAGCATTTGAGCTTATAAAACTTCAACTTTTTTATTTTTATTTTTTTAATGAGCGATTGTTTCGCTTGATAAGACCCTTTTTCATCGTCTGGAATCATTTAAAGCCCTTTGAACAGTTTGCACTGAAAGTGTGTTTTGGACCTTGAACCGTTTGGTTCCCATTGAAGTCCATTATATGGAGAAAAATCCTGGAATGTTTTCATCAAAAACCTTAATTTCTTTTCGACTGAAGAAAGAAAGACATGGACATCTTGGATGACATGGGGGTGAGTAAATTATCAGCAAAAGTTTTTTTTTTTAAAGTGAACTATAATCAGTATTTCAGTATAATATTCTGGCAAAGCTCAGACACTTTATTTATTTGACTTCATATATTAAACATATGTCATAACAATTATGAAATGTCTTTATAAATTTCAATTCATTACCAACATCTTGTATGGTATTTATCTTATATGGTATTTATATCCTAGAATGCCATAGTAGTGTCAAAGCGTCAAAAACAATAACAATCAATACAATCTGCTAAAGATGCATATCTACTGTGGTATGACCAACTGCTTTTCTCAAATCAAGTGCCGACAGAAACTTTACCTGCTGTTCTTGTAGATCAAGATCACAGTCAGTGCTCTTTACTAACTTACAATACATGACAGTTATACCACACAATCTGGGCTTTACACAGTATTGTGAGCAGCTGAATGTCTGTCGCTTGGACAGAGCTGTGGTTGTTTCACAAACACACACACACAGACAGACAGACACACCTGGTAGGGTGGCGGAGGCTCTCCGGGCAGACTCGCCCCCTCGGACTCGTTCAACAGGGACAGATCATCAGCGCCTTGAGAAGACAGACAGTTCCCCATTGAGCTGACCCTAAACGGCACAACAGACCCTCAAAATGCACGCCTATGCGGCCTTTAAAAGACTCAGTTCTGTTCACGGGTCGTCCTCTCTGAAGCCCGTTGTGTCTGGTGTCTGTCTATGTAGAAAAACAAACGCCTCGCCAGCCAACGCTTTCGATTTTCACACACAAAAAAGACGTTTTAAAAAGCCGTAATCCTGGTAAACGTTCACTTCCCGGTTGGTTTAATCCTCGCGGGTGTGCCCGGTATGCGTGACATATAATATGCAGTTATTATGGCCTGTACAGGGCAATATTTTTAGGTAAGACCTTTTGACGACTCCATATCTCCTTTCATTGTTTACAAACTCTTGGACCGGAAGTCAGTTGATCTGTGGATTGTGGGTAATGTAGTTTTGCACAGAACGCTGCTATTGAAACCAACTTTTTGGGAACACAAGGAAGCACATTTCGCGTTTATATATCTAACACTATTCTAGAAATACATCTGAAAATCTTCATGATATATCTATATCTTTATTTTCCGTTTTTGCGTTATTCCAAAAACTTCACTCAAACTGTCATTCCGCTAAATTCCGAAGGATGTCAGTGTGGCTTTTTTCCGCCTGGCTCTCCAACCGATCACCGAAGAAGATGACGCAGCGCACCTGACAGGCTTGTTTTTAGCTTGTTAGCTAGAGAGCTACATTTCTAATCGCTTATAAACTGTCCCTCGCTTTCATAACCAAATATTTCCGTGGGATATAAAAGTGTACAAAGGTCCCGAATCAAGAAGAAAGAAGACGACAGAGGCAGAGCAGTCATGCAGATCACACTGAAGACTTTGCAGCAGCAGACCATTCAAATAGACATCGACGATGACCAGACGGTATTTACGTGTTTATTTACGCGCATTTAAATACGTTAACAGCTCGTAAAAGTACTCTGAGTGAATGAATATCCATGACGGCAGCGTATTTCGAGCGAAGAAGGGTCAATTCAAGACGTTAATTCATTTATGATTCATTGGGAATCAACTGGGCGATAGATAGATAGATAGATAGATAGATGATTAGTGTAAATTAAATACATTTGTCATCTTGGCATTTTACAATATAGGATTAAAGATTATTATGTACATCTTATATAAATATGTTGTTTTAAGAATATTACAACAGGATGTTTTGTTGCTTAAAATAGAGTGTATTCCTTTCCTTTTGTGATTTGAACAGTTATGAATGATCTTTTCTCAGGTGAAGGCATTGAAAGAGAAGATCGAGGCTGAGAAGGGCCGAGACAGTTTTCCGGTAGCGGGACAGAAGCTCATCTATGCGGGGAAAATCCTGCAGGATGACACGCCCATCAAGGACTACAAAATCGACGAGAAGAACTTTGTGGTGGTGATGGTGTCAAAGGTCAGATTTCAGAAATGTTTTTGTCCATCAGAAATGGAATCATGCAGCTAAAAAGATCAGACTATTTTAATTTGTTTGTTTTTTTCTCCGTCCAGACGAAAGCAGCAGGACCACCCGCCCCACCCTCAGAACCACCCAAATCTGTCGCAGCGTCTTCCTCTTCCTCATCTCCTCCTCCTCCTCCGGCCCCTGCAGCCATCCCCATCCCGAGTGACGAGCGTTCAGAAGACCCGCCTGCAACCGTCTCACCTGTACAGAGTCCCGAAGAGTGAGACTAAACTATGATTTGAGAATATATACCACAGTAGATGTATTTGCTTGAATGGCCACGAGTGCTTTACATTATTTTCATGTGAGAGCGAAATGTTTCCCTACGTACGTTATCTTAGATTTTTGGTCCATCGAGGCATCTGAAATATTAAACTAAGTGCAATCTAGTGTTGTCAAAAATATAGATTTTTCAATGCATGTCGATACTGAAATATCTGAAACACTTTTAATACTCATTTTCCACTGAACATATGCACAATACCAGCTGGGATACAAACCCGCCTCCTCTCACTCACTCACTCGGTTCATGTGCTCTGGATGAATATAGGGCTTGAATTTCAGTGTGGAATTGCACGTATTGCGCATAATTTGTGCAAATTAACCTCTCAGTTATAAAATTACTTATTTTTCGCTGCTTATTGCGTTTAAACAGAAACAAAAATTCAGGTTCACAAACTTTCAAGGACCTGTGGGAACCCTGTATAATGTAAGTTTGTGTGTTTTGCAGTCGCACAGGTCAGGTGGCTGATGGGGAAGATGCGTCTTCAACATTAGGTAATTAGAAAATCAAGCTTCACCAGCTTTTCTTAAAAGAAAAACTTGTGTTATTCATTGGGAAAATCCAGTCTTTCTCTCTCTCAGATGCTCGTGCATGTGTGTTTTTGTAGTTACAGGTCAAGAGTACGACGCCATGCTCACAAATATCATGTCCATGGGCTATGAGCGAGATAAAGTGGTGGCTGCGCTCAAGGCCAGTTATAACAACCCTCACCGCGCTGTGGAGTATCTGCTGAATGTGAGTGTGGCTTCTTTCCCAATGCTTTTATAATGCCAGGACCGAACACTACATGATTGTGAATCTGAGTGTGTTGTTTCAGGGGATCCCCACTGTCCCGGTGCAGGAGACCCGTCCTGCTCCAGTCCAGCTCCCCACAGACACACAGCCCACTGAAGGTGAGCTGCTGACTCAAATACATCATTTCAAGCAATCTCACTCCACACTTTTACAAGTTTGGGGGATTTTTTTTTAATCTTCTTATCAATGGTGAAAACAGTTTCTTAAAACAGGGTGTGTGTGCATCTTAACCCCGGTTTCACAGACGAGGCTTAAGTGTATGTTTGAGCTGTTTTAACTGAAAGCAACACTCACCTAAAGGATTATTAGGAACACTTGTTCAATTTCTCATTAATGCAATTATCTAATCAACCAATCACATGGCAGTTGCTTCAATGCATTTAGGGGTGTGGTCCTGGTCAAGACAATCTCCTGAACTCCAAACTGAATGTCAGAATGGGAAAGAAAGGGGATTTAAGCAATTTTGAGCGTGGTGTGGTTGTTGGTGACTGAGTGTTTCACAATCTGCTCAGTTACTGGGATTTTCACGCACAACCATTTCTAGGGTTTACAAAGAATGGTGTGAAAAGGGAAAAACATCCAGTATGTGCCAGTCCTGTGGGCCAAAATGCCTTGTTGATGCTAGAGGTCAGAGGAGAATGGGCCGACTGATTCAAGCAATAACCACTCGTTACAACCGAGGTATGCAGCAAAGCATTTGTGAAGCCACAACACGCACTACCTTGAGGCGGATGGGCTACAACAGCAGAAGACCCCACCGGGTACCACTCATCTTCACTACAAATAGGAAAAAGAGGCGACAATTTGCAAGAGCTCACCAAAATTGGACAGTTGAAGACTACCAGCGTCACTACTAGCGTCATTGGATTTGCGACACAAGACACTTTTTTAGCAGTATTTTTGTTTTGCTGCCATCAGCCTCATTTTAAACACATTTTCCCGTCTAGCAGTTAAAAACAACCACATACCGAGAATCAGGAACACCATCCCCTCGATAGTCTCCATTGTTCCTGTGTTGTGGGTTTGAAAATGTGGCGCTTTTAAGATGATGTCATGGCAGTAGAGGCGCGCGCAAATAACGATCAGCCCCACACACTTTGAAGGGGTACTACTGCAGTGGAAACGCAAAGCGATCCGAACTGTTCCGCGCCGAGTCGAAGCGTACTGAGCCGAACCGTACCGTACTATGCAGTGGAAAAGCGCCATTAGTGCCAATTGGGCATCGTTTAAATGCCACGGCCAACCTGAGCATTGTTTCTGACCATGTCCATCTCTTTATGGCCACCATGTCCCCATCCTCTGATGGCTACTTCCAGCATGTCACAAAGCTCGAATCATTTCAAATTGGTTTCTTGAACATGTCAATGAGTTGACTGTACTAAAATGGCCGCCACAGTCGCCAGATCTCAACCCAATAAAGTATCTTTGGGATTTGGTGGAACGGGAGCTTCGTGTCCCACAAATCTCCATCAACTGCAAGATGCTATCCTATCAATATGGGCCGACATTTCTAAAGAATGCTTTCAGCACCTTGTTGAATCAACGCCACGTAGAATTAAGGCAGTTCTGAAGGCGAAAGGGGGTCAAACACAGTATTAGTATGGTGTTCCTAATAATCCTTTAGGTTTTGGCTCTAGATACAAACCAGCAATGTTTTTTTTTCTAAGGCATGTTTATAAAAGCTACTTAAATTTCCAACACAGTAGCTAAAATAAAATATTGTCTTAGAAAGTTTTATTTCTATCATTTGAGTGAACTATAATAACGCTGCTGTTGCTGTAGGCGAGAACCCCCTGGAGTTCCTGCGCTCTCAGCCTCAGTTCCAGAGCATGAGGCAGGTGATCCAGCAGAACCCGTCCCTCCTGCCGGCCCTCCTGCAGCAGCTGGGACAGGAGAACCCCGAACTCCTGCAGGTGAGAACACACCCCTGCGTGTGTGTGTGTGTGTGTGTGTGTGTGTGAAGCCGTCTACTCACGGTGTGATCGTGTTTCACTGACCGCAGCAAATCAGCCAGCACCAGGAGCGCTTCATCCAGATGCTGAACGCACCGGTGGGCGAGGGCGAGGGCGGAGAGGGGGCAGAGTTTGGAGATCTGGGGGCTATCGGTGACGAGGCAACGCCCGAGAGTTACATCCAAGTGACGCAACAAGAGAAAGAAGCCATCGAGAGGGTGAGTGAACGGCACAGAGTTCCTTGTACAATCATGAAGCGCTTTATTGATTACTGATGTTGAGTTTAATAACCTTATGTTAACTGCTGCTTAGTTTGTGATGCGTCATACCACTGTTATTTTAGTTGCATTTAGATGGTGCTATTATATAGTTTAATAATAATGTACATTTTTTCAGTTTATAAATGTATCCTTTTTATTTTTTATTTTTTTCTATATATATATATATATTTGTTTTTAATATGTGAGTATATTTTGCACATGCTTTTGAGTCTATTTCTGCTCACGAGGGCTGCATTTATTTGACTAAAAATACAGTTAAGACTTTAATGTTGTGAAATATTATTACAGTTTAAAATAGCCGTTTTGTATTTGAATATATTAACAATGTAATTTATTCTTGTGACGCAAAGCTGAATTTTCAGGAACGTTTATAATCATAAGAAATGTTTTTTAAAGATTAAATCATCATATTGGAGTGATTTCTGAAGGATCATGTGACACTGAAGACTGAAGGAATGATGCTGAAAATTCACAGGAATAAATTACATTTCACGATATATTCAAATATAAAACAGCTATTTTAAATATTACATAATGTTATCGTTTTACTGTATTTTTGATCAAATAAATACAGCCTGCAACTTCTTCGAGAATATTAAATAAAAATCGAAATTATTCCCGTAGTGTAGTTTTTATTAAATTGTATTTCAGTTCTAGCTTTACAACTAAATGAAAATGCCAACTAGTTGAAGAAAAAAAGGTAACACTTTAACTTGACACCTTCATAAGACTGACATGACATATGTCTTGAATATGAAGTAGGGTTTATGACAACTGTCATTAAGTGTCATTCGCTCAATAATGACATTTTGAATGCAAATATGACATTGTTTAGGATGTCTTTGTTATGACATCTTGACATAAACCAATACATCATAACCTTTCAGTGTCTTTGTCATGACAACTTGACATAAAATTAAATTAAACTGTCATATGAGGCCATTATAACCTTGTCATGAATATTGTTCGTGAGCTCAACTACAGTGGTACTAAGTGAATTTGTCATTAAAATGGCTTCCAAATGTCAAAACCAACCACCTGACAGTTTAATGTAATGTTAACCAATAAAGCTAGGTGCTTTCTTAAGTTTGATAATCTGCTATGTCATGTTTAAGACAGGTTGTGTTGTCTTAATAATGTCCAGTTGTCATGACAAAGACACTGACAGGTTATGATGTATTGGTTTGTCATCTCAAACATTGTCACATTTGCATTAAAAATGTCATAACTGAGTGAATGACACTTAAATATGTCATGTCATGATTATGAAGGTGTCATGTCAGTCTTATGCACACCCAAGATTAAAAATAAAACAGTTTAAGGTTTACATTTGGTTTCAAAAGCGTTTTTATGGTTTTATCTGTGATATCCCTGACGGGAAGTGAATAATCGAAACTGTCCGTGTCTCTCTTTCAGTTAAAAGCTCTTGGGTTTTCAGAAGCTCTGGCGGTCCAGGCGTACTTCGCCTGCGAGAAGAACGAGAACCTGGCCGCCAACTTCCTGCTCAATCAGAATTTCGAGGACGAATGAGAGTCGTGGAGAGCTCGTGTTCCCCTCCCCTCACACACCACACAAGCACTGCATCTACTCGGGACATTATTTCTTTGAGTTTACAAGTCAAGGGGCGACTGGCAGAGCGGTCGGGGACGGGGCGGATGCAATCACACGGTGAACAAATTCCAATGGAATTGATGGCATTTGGGTTGAATGCACTCTAGCATGTTGAAGGGGTGTGTGTGTGTGTGTGTGTGTGTGTGTTCCCTTAGGGAATATTTGACTAAATCAGCATCAACGCTCTCATCGTAGTATTATGGGCTCTGAGGAGGTTAGAGGTAGGCATATGCATTTGCTTGTTTTTAGTTGGGGAAAAGGACTAATAATACGAGTCTAATGGAGGATTTTATATATTTCTCTAAAACCCAGAGCTATTTCTGTATTTCTCCCAGCACACACCTCTAAAAGAATGTGTATAACAATATATGAAACAAATCGCGCATCCGATTTCTATAACATTGTCAGCAACGCAAAATGACCTGAATCGATGCTGTTTTGTAAATGAATCCATATCGTGTCAAATATCATAATCTGAGTGATGATCTTTTGAATGTACACCGATGGAGGATGTCGTGAAACACAAGACTGTCCTAATACTAAATTTGTCTTATTTAAATTCAACATGAAATGGCGGAAATCGCAAACTCTTTCTGTAATGTGACGAGTTCAACCTAATTACAAAAATGTAGAATGTCTGAAAAATAAGGGATTCGTTCCTTCTCGTCTGACAAGTTATTTTGATGAAAGATTGCACTGAATACCGTACGTTTCTAAGTCTTGCACAAGAATGTGAATAGTCAATTTCATGTTGACTTTAAAAAAACAACAACTTTGTATCGAAACTGCAAAAGTCATGAGTATAAACAAGGATCATTTTCCATAGACGTTAGAGCTTGTATAACATGAGAGGACCAACCTGTACCTTGTATCCAGCAACAAAGAGGTTTTTGGCACACTTAAGTTCACTATAGAGACCAGAACCAGCATGATGGTACTTTGTAATGCCAGATTCTTAAAGGAGTAGTTCACTTTTAAAAAAACTTTTGCTGATAATTTACTCACCCCCATGTCATCCAAGATGTCCATGTCTTTCTTTCTTCAGTCGAAAAGAAATGAAGGTTTTTGATGAAAACATTCCTGGATTTTTCTCCATATAATGGACTTCAATGGGAACCAAACGGTTCAAGGTCAAAAAGACCATTTCAGTGCAAACCGCAAACTGTTCAAAGGGCTTTAAACGATTCCAGACAATGAATAAAGGTCTTATCAAGCGAAACGATCGCTCATTTAATAAATAAATAACAACGTTTATGTTTTATAAGCACAAATGTGACCTTTCTCTGTTCTGTGATAAGCGCTCGTGACTCTCCTGTTTGAACTCGTTCATCAAAATGAACAAATCTTTTGAACAAAAGCATTTGAGCTTATAAAACTTAAACTTTATTATTATTTTTTTTTTTAATTGAGCGATCGTTTCGCTTGATAAGACCCTTATTCATAGTCTGGAATCGTTTAAAGCCCTTTGAACAGTTTGCAGTTTGCACTGAAACTGTCTGGACCTTGAACCGTTTGGTTCCCATTGAAGTGCATTATATGGAGAAAAATCCTGGAATGTTTTCATCAAAAACCTTAATTTCTTTTCGACTAAAGAAAGAAAGACGTGGACATCTTTGATGACATGGGGGTGAGTAAAATATCAGCAAAAGTTTTTTTTTAAAGTGAACTACTCCTTTAAGTCCTGTCAGACAGAGATTTTCAGTGTAAAACCTGACAATGGGTTCCTCTGCTGATGTGTTCAAAGTAAACATTCACCTCTTACAGACTTAAAGGGATACTCCACTTTATTTGGAAATAGGCTCATTTTACGGTTAAACAGTTGAGTTTTACCATTTTCGAATCCATTCAGACGATTTTCTGATATTTTGAAGAATATCAGTAACCAGACAGTTTCTGGTCCCATTGACTTCCATAGTAGGGAAAGATATATATGAATGGATTCGAAAACGGTAAAACCCAACTGTTTAACTATGGGAGAGTTGTAAAATGAGCCTATTTCCAAAAAAAACAAACAAAGTGGACTCGGAGTATCCCTTTAAAGAGCCTTCGCCATCAATCCACCATACTAGCACCACAGAAATGCTCCTTTTTAATGTAATAGCCAAACTGTCAGACAATACTTTTGGTTTACCCATCAGCAGGCCTACGTGAAATCTGAATATATGGAGAATGGCTTTAAAAATGCAACAGAGTATTATGCTTTTACCGTCGACTGAATAATGTATACTCAAATTCTTTAACGTGGTGTAAATGTGTTGAAGTTTCTATTGATGCAGATTTCACGTGGGCCTGTTTGTTAGTAATTAATAGTTTGATTTACTGTAGTAAAACTCTTCTGGGATCAATAAAATCTTATTGCAAAGAACAGAGTTGGTGGTGATTTCCTATCATAAAACAAAACCCAAACCAGGATCTTTGTACAGTCAAGAACATCATTTATTCAATCAGGTGCTGCTCTTTACAAACATTTTAGTTGTTTTTTTTTTTATAATGGAAAAGAATCTGTAAATAACACATGCAGATTGCCAAGGGCTCCGGGGGACGGAGAGCACTGGATCAGAGGCGTTGGCTAAACTACTGTACCTAAAAACAAGCTAATCAAAAACACATCGGCCCGGTTAGATAGTTAAATATGCATTCGGCTACATGTGCACGAGTGAGTCGGGGCAGATTCGGAATAAATAAAAGAATGCAATTGCCAGTACAGATGGAGGCATGATCGATAATACTGATTTTGGTGCTACTGACTCTTAAGGAGACTTAACCCTAATCACTTGAGCATGGTGTGCATGTAAATTAATGTACAATAATTGAAATATTAATGATGGATTAGTTTAATTTAGATGACACTCATTTAAAGTATCCTACGCACATTGCTGGGACACAAGCATCTCAATGGCCGTTGCTCGACTGGCTCATGCAACCCTGAATTCAGGCCTGTTCACACCAAGAACGACAACTGTATTAGCATTCACACACACACACACACACTATGAGGGGCCGTTCACACAGAACGCATTTCCCATTCCAATGCGCTACTTTTCCATTGTTTTCTATGTAAACACACATGCCTGACCGCATCTTGCGTTTTTGTTCTGTGAACGAGCCCTAACGCTATGGATATTAAAAAAATATATTAAAAATCATAGCTTCATCGGATCGGTCCAAAATTTGGTGACTTTGTTGGTATTTGGTATATGAACACCCCAAAAAAATTGGGGACAGGATGTGAATAATCTAAGTGGTTGTAAACACTCAGGACCTTCGGGTCCAAATGGACCCCCATAGGAAATTATTGGGAAATTGGCAAAAATGTGAAAATACAGAGTTTTTTTTTTAACGTACAATCTACAAATCAGCCACGATCCAGAAAAAAAGCACACAACAGTGAAGGGGTGAATCTCATTTCAAAAATTGCTTTTATGAGGCCTAGGCTTGAAAAATGAAATACAGCTTAAAAAAATATATTCAATGGGGAAAAAATGGGTCATAATTATTCCATTAATATTAATTATAAATTATTTTTATTTTTTAAATTATCTCAAAGCACCAAAAAAGAAAAGAAAAAAATATTTAAAAAAAATTTTTTTTTTTAATAAATATGAATCCTGCCCTTTGGGTCCATTTGAAGCCAAATTTCTCAATGTGACTGTTAAACAAACAACCCCAGAGGGGTAAAGCCTGCTCCTTTAAATGCTCAAGCTTTATAAAGCAAGATGGAATCTGATTGGCTGTCAATATTATCATTAATTGGCTGGAAAAGTAATTCCAACAATAACATTCGCATAATGAACGTTATCATACTTGGTGTGACCAGGCCTTTATGCATCATTTACGCTATTTCCACCCCCCAAAAATATATGATAATTGCAAAAATTCACAGCTGCTTTTGAACTTGAGCATGCAACCTGTCTGTTACTAGTCCAAGCCATTGACCACATCTGGATCAGTACTTCTAAACGCATGGCATGTTATTCGTAGTGCATCGTGTCTCCTGATCAAATCCCTCCATAAGGTGCAAATCATCAGTCAAGTTCTTTAAGCAGCTAGTCTCAAACAACCACCAAAAAGGTGCTTTAATTATACGAATGCAGCTTTATGAATAAAACTGAAATAAATACCAGACAAACAAGCGTCTCCTGGTCCAGTGCTCTCCACCTACAGCCAAAAAAGCCCGGGACCGCGCCGCTTCCCGAGACGCGTACGCCGTCACTGCCGGTCTCAGACGTAGGAAGGGTCAGCGGGACGGTCCCGGGTCAGTTTCTACTGCGTTTGACCGAAGAAGGGAGAGATGTGTATGATATAAACATGTGAAGAAGCATACAGACAGGGATATAACAGTTTACAACATCTTGCTCAACATTTTTCATCAAAGAAGGGAGAGGGAGGAAAGATAAGGATAGACATCTACAGTGCCAAGAGCGAGAGACCGATAAAGACAGAGGTACAGAGAGAAAGGGACCCGATTTTTTTTTTTTGCCTTTTTAACTTTTTTTTTTTCCATCATTGTACAATAAAAAGAACGAAATCACATCCATTTTCGTGTAGTACTATATACTGTGTATACGGCTTGAGAAAGCTCAGAAGAAGGAAAGACGGGTGTTCATCATTTACAAGATGGTGTCTGTGAACAAAAGGCACTTTGAATGGGACAACCTTTAAATGCTCACCTATACACTACAGCACGAACACTATGGGAGCTCATTTACATACAGGAAGTGTTTCCAGGACGATACGCGGCACTGATTTCCCCTCCCCACCGACGCGTTACTGCCTCTCGTCTTGAAGCACGTGTGCTCTAAACTATGACTAACAAAACCCTACTCACGTTTACATCGACACGATCTCGCCTAGATTTGGAGCGAATGTGAACTGATTGTAACCAACCCTCAGGTGGATTCTGAATCTTGACTAATAATGGCCGTTCCTCCAACCAAAACATGCTCTAGTTTCTGCATCTGGTATTCTGCTGCGTTCAAGTCCTCCTGGGAAGTTCGTTTCTACAAGTCACGAAGCCGTAATTATGACGTCTGCTGTTTTCAAGTCACAAAAATGCACAGCAAGGTTGTGTTAACGCTGCCCTCACATGCTTCCCACTTCTGAAGTCGCGATTACGAACTTGTGTTCAAGTGCTTTGTTGTCGTAAAGAATATAAATCATGGATATTCTTGGGGAAATCTTATTGAAGAAACTTAATTTTGAATAACACAATTCGGTCAAATACATGCTCTTTTCACTGTATAAAACATACAATATGCTTCAAATAGCTAAACATAGCCTATAGATCCCATGGTGACGTTTTTTTTGTGGGTGGAGCTTAGTTGGAGGCAGAACGATCCCTCTGGCCGCTTCACTAACGCTAGTTAGCAAGTATTGTAAGCTTGTTTTTTTAACAATGACTGGAGAAAATCCGATTTTGTCTTAATGTGTAAGGTCACTCAGTGTCCAGGACCGCGATTGTTATTTCCAAAAGTTCATTTTAACGGACGAAACCAGATTGGCCGACCCGTAGCCGCCTACACGCTCACTCAACGCATGGACGATCTGACAGGATTAACGTTACGTTACCCCGGTTGAGTGGCCTGACTTCTACAAACTGATGGCATTTAAATTTTTAGATGCCTAAAAACTATATGGTCCTGTACAAGACTTGGGAGTACGATCCGCAGTTCTGCCGAGACGACGACAATGTAAAGAGTGACATTACGGTGCGATTTTAATGATGTGAATATTTTCTAGAAATAAAAATTCCAGATCCAGCATATTAATTTTTCATCAATTCTTGCACCAAACAACACAACAAGATGATATTTAATAATTGTAACAATAATTTAAGCTCCTTATTATGTAGCCAAATCTGTGCTGTTTTGCATTGACCGCCTCCAGTTTTCACTTTGTTTTGCCTCCAGCTAGCGCCGTGACGTAACTGTGACGTCGGCGCAAAAGGGGGTCTATATGTAAATATTAACTACTTTAATAAAAAGACTAAATGATGTAGCTCTTGTGGGGGAAAAACCCCAGGAAACTCGTCTTTGTGATGATTTCAATAGCATGTGGAAAGTTTTTAAAGTATGAATATGTTCGCCTGGTGTGTTCCAATACAATTTGCACTGTAAAAAAAACGGTAAACTACTGGTCGCCAGCATCGCACCGTAACTACTGTATACGGTCTGTTACTGTTTTTGTGTTAGGGCATATAGCTGTTAAAATAAAGTTTTATACAGTAGCTGACAACACGGTATTTAGCTGTTAATTTCAAAAACAGTAACACGACATGACTTGAACGCACCTTATATCTGGACATTTGAAGGAGTAATAAGGGGCATAGCTTTCTTAAAGGTTGTAGTAAAATGCCTTTTGTCAGAACCAATATATATATATTTATATATATATATAAAAATCTGAACCCCCCTTAGTGAATACAAAAGAGAAGAAGAGAGAAACAGAGGTTCGTAAAACTCGTCTCGTCAGAAACAGTCGTTCTGGTGTGGTATTATTCACTTGTGGGTAACAGAAGCACCAGTATTTTCTTTTCTTTTTGTTTGTAGCAATACATTTGCTTTTGTAAAATCGTTCCTTCAGCCCCCACACCCCTGAAATAGTTTAAAAACAAAAGCTTACAAATAAAACATTAAAAAAAGATAAATGTAAAGTAAAAATTGAATTCCCCAACGCTTACAAAGACTGGGATTCTTTTTGTGGCCCTCGTGTTTAGAGTCCAGGAGCTCGCAGACTTCAACTCTTTTTGTTTTTTTTTTGTCTTTTTTCACTTGCTTCGCTTTCTTAAAAATCTGAAGACAAACACTGATATCTACCCAACACATTGCACACGGCTCAGTCCACATATAACGTTTTTTTTCTCTCTCATTAATAACACTTTTCGACAGAAAATTGACAAATTAGTTTCTGTTCTGAAGGTGTGTTTGTGTCCGTTTTTGATCTCTTCAGCGTTTGTGGGTTTGTGGCATGACCTCACTGACTCGGGTAAAAGATCAGAAAATAACTAGACTGCCGTAGAGCTAATTTCACAGCGGAGAAACTATACATATGTATATATACACACACAGATATGTTCTGGATAACATTTATCTATAAATATGATGTTTGCAGTTGCTCATATGCTGTTTGCTAAGCCCATGATACATATTGTACATATTTTCTGTAGCTTATACATGAAGTGAAGACCCTGAATTGCATGTAAAGGGGACACCGAGGCACTTTGATGATGAAATCGTCAGCTCTCAGCCAATCAGAGTCCCTGACATGTGATTGACAGCCGGGCAGTCCAGTTATTTAGTGAGGTCAGTGCTTTCGAGTGTTTGTATTGAAAATCACATTGTTCATCTAAAATCTGTTAAATCGTGTTTGATCGAGGGGTCTGAGTTTAAAGGTTTCCCTTTGTCCTTTAATGACGTGGGTGTGTGTCATAGTGCAATGTTTGTGTGTGTGTGTGTGTGTGTGCGTGTTTATGTACCACTGAGCTGATAGGCTAAATGAAATGGCAGCCATACGTAGATTGTCTCGTGAGTCAGGCTGAACCGGTGAAGCAAAAGGTTGAGTCGTGAACGAACTGTAAAGTGATGGAGATTGTGATTGGTAGGAAGGGCAGAGCACCGTCGAAATCAATAGCGACCCCAAACATCTGGTTAATGGAAACTAGAGATTGTCCGTTTGTTCTTAAACTGTTGTTCTAAAACTAAAACAAAAACACTTTGGAAAGCACAATTCAACATGCAGGATCTGCAGGAGCGGCTACGCTATGCAAACTAAAATCGCGCAAAACCAGAAAACAAACACAAGTGAAAGGGCGAATGTCACATAAACACGTCCAAGTCACATTTCACTACTGGATCAAAAGTTTAGCCTATTTTGGGATCATTACGATTTTTTTTTTTGCACTGTGACGAGGTAAAAAAAAATTATAATCATCATTTAATAAATAAAAAATAATGATAGATAATATGTTTTGTATTACAATACGCTAATTAGAATGAGAGTGTTGCATTATGGTGATGAGAATTTTTTTTTTTTTGTTGGGGGGCTTAATTATAATGAAAATTAAACTAAATCATTGCATTTCTTTTTTATTCATTTCATATTTTTTTCTTTTGATTTTGGGGTGAAATATGACGTGGAAAGGTTTTATGACATCCACCCAAAAATGTACTGCAAAACCAAACGCAAAGTAAAGCAGAAGCCCTTGTGTTCAGGGCTGACTGATCGAAGCTGGTGAAGAGGTCAGCGATGGGCGCACCAAAACCCTCTAGTTCATTCGAATCGATCGGTTTTATGACTCAAATCACTGGCCTTTTAATTCATAAACACTACAAAATGAAAAAAAAAATGAGTCAGAAGCTTGACGTTAAGGTCACTCGTGCTTGACCCTTCCCATTCCTGTCATCAGTGGTCTATATGATGCTGTGATGTGTGTGTGTGTGTGTGTTTTACCTTAGACACATGTAGCCTGACTCCACATCGCAAATCTAAGGCCAAAGCATCTGTCATCCCTTATCATGAATCATATAGTGCATACGTTTAGGTGAATTGCACACGGTTAGTGTTATCTGTAGTTTCGCTCACAGTCTATTGCTTGTCAACGTGTAAACAACGAGAGGATGTCGAGTTCACACTGGGCTGGAGGGCGTCACCAAGATCAGCAAATCCAGAGCCAATCAGAAGGCTCCCGCCGAGTCTCTCCATCCAATCACACGCGTCCGTGATTGACATCATCCAGGTTCCATTTCAAATGTCCCTTTTCAGCTTCTGAATAGAGTTCTGACTGGGAAGAGATGGATTTTCCTCACCATGGCGGCGTATGACTGGTGGATGAATGAACAAATGAAAAAAAAAAGGATTGGTCTATGTGCTGGATGCCTCAGGAACACGACAAAGACGTTGAGCTGTTGCGTCATTCCTTTGGATGGTTTGGGTGGTTCTCCGAGCGCTCCAGACTGGCAGGGTAATGCTGAAGTTTTCCAGATTTGCCAGTGTTTTGGGAATTGTGTGTGTGTGTGTGTGTGTGTTTGTGTTTGAGTGAGACTTTACAGAGGGGCAAGTTCCATACTTAGCTTCGTGACTCCATTTCCAGTTTTCATTGTGGATTTTTGTCTGTGTGTTCATGAAAAGTCTTGTCAAAGGAACCATGACTGAAAGAAAAGGAAATGAAGGTGAGTCGTCATAAAAACACTGTTTAACAAAAACAAACTAGGTGACCTTAGTCTCACATTCCTGCCTAATTTCTAACCAAAAATTAAAATGATGTCAATTTTACTCACACTCATGTCATTGAAAACCCAGGACTTTCTCGCTTCAGTGGAACATAAAGGTCAAATTTAGCATTTATTTGTTTGGAAAACGGATACAATGGAGGGTTTTCAGCAGACATTTTAACAGCAAATAATGACTTAAAGGGATGGTTCACTTTGAAATTAATTTTTGGTATGTTTTTTCTTACCTCAAGGGCATCCAAGATGTAGGTGTCTTTGTTTCCGCAGTAGTTTCAATTTTGATATTTTTAGGTCAAACCGTTCTTGTCTGTCAGTCATATAATGGAGGTCTATGGTCACCTCACCACCTTTCGTTTTCTCACACAAATCACTCGTTTCGTGTCTTAGGCCATCAATGTGTACTTACATTCACAAGTCATTAAATCATGTTTAATTTGGACTTCTCTGTGCATGCTCTTTGGGGTGGTGACCATAGACCTCCATTATATGACTGACAGACAAGAACGGTTTGACCTAAAAATATCAAAATTGAAAATACTGCGGAAACAAAGACACCTACATTTCGGATGCCCTTGAGGTAAGAAAAAACACACCTAAAATTTATTTCAAAGTGAACTATCCCTTTAAATATAATCACAACACTTTTTAAATAAATTAAAACTTTTATTCAGAAAGTAAGCATTAAATGATCAAAAGTGACATTTATGATAATATAAAAGCTTTCAAGCCTGTACAACAAGGCATTATGGTATTCATAATGTATGCATTAAATCTTTTCATAAATATTTGTAACCAAAGTTAAAAAGCATTATCCTTGTGAAAGTTCAGCTTTGTTCACAGGACTAAATTACACTTGAAAATATAACAGTTCTTTTAAACTGTAATAATATATCACAATATTACTAGCTTTGGTGAGACATCTTTCAAAAAACACGTTTCCAGTCTTGAAATTCACAATTTTCCTTGACATTTCCAGATTTCAGGCAGAAAGTCACATGGTTTTGGAAAGACATGAAGCCAAACAGTACATGCAAACATTTCACTGACATAATTTGCACTGTTAAGAGACCAATTTCTCTAAAGTTTGAGGTTTCGATCAGCGTCCAGCACCACACACACTTGAGAGGAACAGTTCTCAGAATAACCACTAGAGTACAGTGGACGCACTGCAGAACACACACACACACACACACCCCTACAGACCAGCTCAGAGAGATCGATGTCACTGCTTCCCCTGGCAAAACTAATGGTTAAACAAAGATGCTATCAGAAGAGAAAAACAAGATGTTTTATCGATGTTTTAAATGACTGGTATTTAACTTCTACAATCTGAAGACCCCTGTGGGACCCATATTATCTTTTTGTTTCTCTCTCGCTGTAATCCTCGCCAGTAGTGTCCATCCTTTTTCTTAAGTTCCCTCCTGTTGAAGTTCACGTTCAACAACCTATGACATCATGTCTGGTTGCTGACGGCAACCAGACAGTCGGGACGTGACACACACACACACACACACTCTCTCTCTCTCTCTCTCTCTCTCTCCTCAGTAAGTCAGACTTTCTCTCTTGCATAGATCTGCAAGTTTAAAGCACTTTGAACACGTGAACTCGATCACTGTCAGTCCATCACAGCACATCCATCTGCAATATGTAAAAACTGTATTACTCGCCGGTCAGTGAGTTAAAAATGTAAAAAGATAGTAAGAACGACAGTATGGATGGCCCACACTAGAGCCCGACCGATAAAGGATTTTGAAGGCCGATATCGATACAAATATTTGTTGGTTTTGAAATTAGTTATTTGTAGTTATGTATGAGTTGTAACTAAAATTATATGATATTGCATATTAAAAAGTAACCCGTTTCTTTTATTGTCACAACAGAACAGACTGATGGTAGTGGCATTAGCTAGCTTTGTGGTTAGCTAGTCTACAATGAGCCATAATTTAGCAATGGATTACATCATAGCGCAAATTGTAAAACATACATTTTCAATAAAACAGGCCAAGGAGAGATGATACGTCTCATTGCTATAACTGTCACGCGCTATTAAAGAAATACTTCAGTCACATTGTCAAAAGTTAAAAGGACAATCAGTCAACTACACTGTAACAACGTAACGTAACTATTGCTAGCTAATTCCGCTTCACTCTCGGCTTATTTAACAGCAGCGAAACTGGACATGATAGTCACTTATTCTGTCATGCTTATTTGAGTTAAGAGAACTGATGGAGATGTTCTTTTAATTGTTATGTATGTGTCGTGACCAACTCAACGAGTGTTGCCAACAGGGACGGTGTAGAGTGCCCTCTGGTGGACAAACTATACAACTCCAACACTCATGACATGTTTCAAGCGTGTTTCGTCCGTTTTTATTTTATTTTTGAAATATTCATTTATCGACCATTATAACTGCCGATACCGATAGTTTGGAAAATGCCTAATATCGGCCGATAATATTGGCCTGAATATATTTTAAAATGTAATTTATTCCTGTGATGCAAAGCTGAATTTTCAGCATCATTACTCCAGTCTTCAATGTCACATGATCCTTCAGAAATCACTCTAATATGAGGATTTGATGCTCATAAAACATGAATTATTATTATCATTTTTTTTCTTGATTCTTTGATTGAGCACAGGAATCAATGACATTTTACAATGCATTCAAACATTTATTTTAAATATTAATAATATTTCACAATATTACAGTCTTTCCGGTTGATCACATAAATGCAGTCTTGGTGAGCCGAAAAAAAAAAACCCATTAAAACACCAAAGTTTTGAACGGTACTGTGTTTAAAATCTTAATAAAAGAATTGCAAAATAGACTCTCACTGCTGGTAAATGTTTTCAATTCGCCCACCATCAACAGACAAAAGTATGTTTTGGACCTTGCAAGTGTGGAAATGTGCATGCAGGACTTACAATACAAAGAAGATGACAATATAACATCATACTCACTTACATAATAAATCTGATGAATCATAAGACATTTGGTTTTGGAGTCAGTGAGGAGTAGGAGGGGGAAACGATTGTTTCCATGTGTTTGGTCTCATTGGTAGTGCTTGTGGTTTTTGTAGCTGGTGCGAGTGGGAACACGGCCACAAAATCCATTTGACATGAGCGGCGTGTCCCCCAGAGAGCCGCTGACTGCTACCAACCACACGCACTTAACAGCGCTCAGACTCGCTGATCAAAAACACATGATTGATGGATGGATAGACTGAAGAGCCTGCTATTTTCAATTTAAAGGAATATCCTGGGCTCTTTTCAACCCAATGCCTATGCACCTCATCTTTAACATGATGCTGATTAACACAAACCCATCTCTCAGTATGCATATACAAACAGGACATGCGTTTACAGTAAATACACTTTCATTAAAAGCCTGAGGGTTAAAACGCATAAACGTGCAACTCGTGTGTGTGTTCGGGTGAAATCAAAATGGACAAAATTGAAAGTGTATTTACTGTAAACATGTTTATACACACACTGTCTAATCAACAGCATTACACACATGTCCCCAAGTCTGCGTGTGTGCATGTACCTGAGTCTGCTGTGGGATGTTCAGAAAGTTGTTGTCCCGTGATCCGATGCCGACAAACCTGTTGGAAGCTGTGGAGCCTGGCGCTGGGTATGCTGCTGGGACACACACACGTCTGTCAGCATTCACAGCTGTGATTTACGTGCTTGTATTGTGAACATTTCAAGCTCATTTTTTTAATTACTGGCACAAAAACACTAAATTAAAATGTGGCTTGAAGTGTGCACTGTTGGCACTATATGGAATTGCAATCTGTTTGTTTGAGTGAACCAAGTCATACTATATTCCTGCAATACGGGAGGCTACAGTTTCAGGACCGCAGTTCTAGGACCCTGGTATGTACGAATAAACACACCAGTATGTAGACGACCAGTTTTACCAATTACTGCACTTTGTTAAGTCGGTCACACACCAGCTGTGGTTAATGAAAAGTAAAATATCTTGCTTCTGTGTTGAAAAATTACAGAGGCGTATTGCATTCACTTGAAGAAAAAAAAATCGACTCTGTTTTTCTGAATTAACGAGTTAATTTTTCATGAGAAAAAAAATTTGCTCTGTTTTTCTGAATTAATGAGTTAATTTTTCATGAGAAAAAAAGTTTTTGCTCTGTTTTTCTGAATTAACGAGTTAATTTTTCATGGAATTTTTTTTTTGCTCTGTTTTTCTGAATTAATGAGTTAATTTTTCATGAGAAAAAAAATATTTTGCTCTGTTTTTCTGAATTAATGAGTTAATTTTTCATTTTTTTTTTTTGCTCCGTTTTTCTGAATTAAGGAGTTAATTTTTCATGGAATTTTTTTTTTGCTCTGTTTTTCTGAATTAACGAGTTAATTTTTCATGGAATTTTTTTTTTGCTCTGTTTTTCTGAATTAACGAGTTAATTCAGAAAAAACAGAGCAAAAACTTTTTTTCTCACGAAAAATTAACTCAATAATTCAGAAAAACAGAGAAAAAATATTTTCTCATGAAAAATTAACTCATTAATTCAGAAAAACAGAGCAAAAAAAATTCTCATGAAAAATTAACTCGTTCATTCAGAAAAACAGAGCAAAAAAAATTCTCATGAAAAATTAACTCGTTAATTCAGAAAAACAGAGCAAAAAAAATTTTTCTCATGAAAAATTAACTCATTAATTCAGAAAAACAGAAAAAAATTTTCTCATGAAAAATTAACTCATTAATTCAGAAAAACAGAGTAGATTTTTTTTCTTCAAGTGAATGCAATACGCCTCCGTAAAAAATAACTTATCCATCAAAACTGAATTTAAAACCTGAATATAGGGCCTTCTATATTGAGACAAGTTAGGTTAAGTATTTTAGGAGGGTTATCAAGGGTTGTGTTTAGAGTTGGTTAAGACAATAATCAATATAAATTTAAATAATCAATCAACTCCTTCCTGAAAATGAATAATACAAATACAGAATTGAATTGTAAGTGCTCTAAAATAGTATAAACTGCTAATACATATAAAAGGGGAAAAAATGGTCCTAGAAATGCGGTCCCACTCGATTCAAGGAGTCAAGGTTTTGCTGGTTAGCACCGCCAGTTTGCCTTCTGCTGCCTTTAATGACACAGCTCAGGATGGTCAATACTGAAGGGCTTGGCTCTGAGAACCCATAATCAAACATAAGCAAGCACACCAGCCAAAAACCTGCCACTGAGATGAATGGGAATGCTAATGGACAGATTTCTCTAGGTATTATAGTCTTTGGACCAATGGCAGACAGGGTGAGTGCTTGAATATTTAGTTGTTTTTTTTTGCTGCTGGTTGTGCAGAAATCGTATTTTTAACAGTAATAAGTGCCACACTACTTGAATGCGAAACAATATATATATATATTTCTGTTGAAAAACACCAAAATTTAAATTTCAAATTTTCATTGGGCTTTCACATTCAAATTTAAACTTCACGCCAGTTGTGTGAAGTAGGAGGGAGGATTTAAATGGAGAAAATGATAAACTTTCAGTTTAAAATTCAAATTCAAACATTCTAAAATTCACTTTCAAAATTCAAATTTCAAATTCATGGCAGGTGTGTGAAGTAGCGGGGATGATTTAAATTGAAAAAAAAAATACAAACTTTCAGTTTAAAATTCAAATTCAAACATTCCAAAAATTCACTTTCAAAATTCAAATTTCAAATTCACGGCAGGTGTGTGAAATAGGAGGGAGGATTTTAAATGGAAAAATACTAATTTTCAGTTTAAAATTCAAATCCAAACATTCTAAAATTCACTTCCAAATTCAAATTCAGGGCTGTAGTGTAAAATGGGTAGGATGATTTGAATGGTTGAAAACAGCAAAATCTAAATGATTTTGATTTTTTTTTTTTATTCACTTTAAAATTCAAATTTCAAATTCAGGGCAGTTGTGCGGAGTGGACTCCATGAAATAGGAGGTGCTTATCTAACTGAGCGTGTTTGCAAGTATGTGAATGTGTGTGTGTTTGTGTGTGAGTGATTGTTGGATACTAAAATATGACTGGAAAAGGCTGTTGTGTGTAAAAGCACCGAAAGATGGAAGGTAAAAAAAAGAAATAAATAAATGGAGGGATACGACAGGTTGAGACCGATACACCATTCCATAGATATGAAATGAACGAATGAGAAAACACAGTAAGAAAAAGAACATTGATGTGTGAGAAGAAAAAAAAAAAGAAAGAAAGGTTTGCTCGACCAGGCTCCTCCTGTTGCCCACCCGCCCTGCTGACAGCACGCGACACACACACATCCCAAGCAAAGACCCACAACCCAGTGCCGCCCGCTCTCACACACTGCCAGACACATCACAAATCCCTTCACCTGCACGTCTACACACATTTCCTTTTTGTATTTAGTAAAGGCGCTTAATGTGGGGCGTCATTTTTTTGTTTGTTTGTTTGTTTGGAGTCCATGCCAGCTGCCCTGAATTTGATCTCTTGAAGGAAGAAAAGAAAGAAAGAAAAATGAAAAGTGAGGGCGATGAGGAGGGAGGCTGATCTATGGGAATGATTGGCTGGGTTTTTTTGTTGCTTTTTTTCAGCCAATGAAAGGCAGCAAAGTGTCTCCATGCCCATTCGATTGCAAAAGTCCGTGACTGATTGCAATCGGATAAATAAATGAAAAGCAGGATGAAAAGGGAATTGAACGAGGAAAATGAACAAAGGAAAAAGTCAGATGGAGAAGAGCAGGGCATCTAAAGCCAGAAATATACTTTACGCAAGTATGCAAATACAGACAGGAATGCTTATTATAATTAATATTTTGCATTGTTTACATTTACATTAGTTTATATTAAGGGAATGGGTGTGTGTGCACTTTTCGAATGAGAGACTAAATGTCTTTGTATAACTACAATGACAATAAACGTATTCAATTCAAATACATATTAGTGTGTGTTATTGTTGCGTTAAGATTTCAGTACTCAAGGGGGCGCTAGAGTTTCCTTAAAATATCTGTACCACTAAACCTGCTATTTTATTATCCAGATAGCTAGATAAAAGTAAACAGTTCAACTAACGTTTAGAGAAAACGAACCATAGCAGACGATATTTTAAGCAAACGCTACCTCGTAGCGACAGGCGTAGCTAGAACTGTCGGTGTACTTGCGTAAGGTATTTTTCGGCCTATTAGTCAAAAATCGTGGCTTTATCACTCAAAGAGTTGATGAGTTGTTTTTAGCGCGGCGGTAATGGGGCGATTTCAAGGGCTCTGGTGGGTCTGGTGCTTGAGCGGACACTTACAGGGCGAGGCCGGGGAGCCGACTCCGCTCTCGGGGTGTGTGTGGCTGGATTTGTGCTCGGGCAGGGGGAGGGGCATCGGCACCGGCCGCGCTACCGGAGGAGGAGGAGGTGGCAGTAAGAAGGAGCCGGGCAGTTTGTTCTGACCGCTCCCGTTATGCTGCAGATACACACACACACACACACACACATACAGATGGTGAGGGGGTGAAAGAGGCACACACACACACACAGATAGATAGATACAGAAATGTGGAGGCGTGCAATCACAAAAGGTGAGATTGGAATGTTACAAACGTACAGACATTGAAAACTTAATAAACATACAAACAGTTATTAAAGTGTCGTCATCAAATTTTGGTTCGGATCAGTTTTGAAAGAGGCAAAAATCTTAAGGGTAAGTCGATTTCACAAACTGACTTTTGGCTAAAATCCTTTCAAATTATCATTTGCCCTCTCACAATTTTGAGTCATGTTACTGCATTTTATTTATAAAACAATTGCAATTCTCTCCAATCAACAAAAGACATACATTAAATGTTGTATTATTTGTATTATATGCTTGAATTATTATTTTTATGTAATTATTATTATATTGTAAATTAAACATTTATTTTCTATAGTTCATACAATAAAAGTGAATGGAGCTCCGAAAAGGACATCATAACGGTAGTTCATTTGACATGAGCACTATATTTCAATACAACAGTTTTGTGTGAGGAACAGATTGAAATTTCAGTGTTTACTCAAAGGAAATGTGTACCTGCGTTTAATCAAAACATAATTATGTTTACAGACAACTTCAATTTTTTATTCTTTTCCTAACACAAATTATGCTATGACTTGAGATACAATGCACAAGTTAAATGGACTATATTTATTTTAAATTAATTTCTTCCCTTGTTTTAGGGAAATATAACTTTTTTTAAGCTTGGCATTGGTGCAAAGAAAATAGATGCTAAATGAACAGATATGTGATGAACCTTTAATTTAACATGCAATCATTGCTCAGCACGACCATATCTGTTTTGAAAAATAGATTTCAGTGTTTCGTGACACTTTATAAGGATGAGAGGATGAAATCAAACTCAAAACATGAAAAACGGAGACTGTCGAGTGTTAGATAATGGAGAGAAAGAGAAAGGAAGGAGAGAGAAAGAGAGAGGGACTTTAGCAGAGATGTGTGTCAGTGTGTGTGTGTGTGTCTTGTCCACTGGTGCTGTTTGAATCGTGATGATGATGATGTGTGTGTGTGTGTGTGTTACCTGTGCCCCCGGCTGCCCTGAGCCGTCAGCACAGACGAACTGGACGAACTCTTTGAGCGGGTCCTGATGGTGGTGATAGCGGATGGTGGGGTGGGTGAAATATGGACTGGACTGCTGGATGATGGAGGGAGCAGGGAAATGAAGGGCAGAGGCTGAGGCACGCGGACTCCCTGAGAAAGAGAGAGAGGAAGAGTGAGCGATTCATGCGCGAGATACACAGCGCAATGGAATATTAGCATTTGTGTGTGTGTGTGTGTGTGTGTTCATATAAACCTAAATTCATCATTTTCCCTCTAAAATAATGTCCTTTCCTTAAAGGAATAGCTCACCTAAAAATGTACATTTTGAATTTATTTACCCACATGAAACACTAAAGGAGACCTAAAGCAGAATGTTCACGCTGATTTATTTAATCACAAATGGTGCCTTAAAGGAGTAGTTCACTTTTAAAAAAAAAAACTTTTGCTGATAATTCACATCCAAGATGTCCGTGTCTTTCTTTCTTCAGTCGAAAAGAAATGAAGGTTTTTGATGAAAACATTCCAGGATTTTTCTCCATATAATGGACTTCAATGGGAACCAAACGGTTCAAAGTCCAAAAGACAGTTTCAGTGCAAACTGTTCAAAGGGCTTTAACCGATTCCAGGCGATGAATAAGGGTCTTATCAAGCGAAATGAGCGCTCATTTAAAAAAAAAAATAATAATAAAAAATAAAAACTTGCTCTGTTCTGTGATGCGAATTTGTGACTCTCCTGTTCAAACTCGTCCATCAAAATGAACGAATCTTTTTTCGAGTCATTTGGTTGATTCAATGGACAAAATGAACAAATTGACTCGGAAAAAGATTTGTTCATTTTGATGAACGAGTTCGAACAGGAGAGTCACGAATGCGCATCACAGAACAGAGCAAGGCGACCATTTGTGCTTATAAAACTTAAATCTTTTCGTCAAAAACCTTCATTTCTTTTCGACTGAAGAGAGAAAGACATGGACATCTTTGATGACATGAGGGCGAGTAAATTATCAGCAAAAGTTTTTGTTAAAAGTGAACTACTCCTTTAAGACCAAGTAAGACAAAGATTCTCAGTAAATTACTTGAAATCTATGGAGATATTGTATGCTACCATTAAAAAAGTTTGGGGATACAAATGTTTTTAGATCCTTTAAACGAAGTATTTTTTGCTCATTAAGGCTGCATTGATTTTGATCAAAGATCAAAAAAATGTAAATATTATTACAATTTAAAATAACTGATTTCTATTTAAAAATGTTGTAAGATGTAATTTATTCCTGTGATCAAAGCTGAATTTTCAGCATCATTACTCCAGTCTTCAGTGTCACATGACCCTTCAGAAATCACTCTAATATGAGGATTTAAAGCTCAAGAAATATTTCATATTGTTTTCGATGTTCTCTTTTTTTGTGGACACTTTTTTTCAGGATAGTTTGATGAATGCAAAGTTCAAACGAAGCATTTATTTGAGATATTAATCATTTATAAATGTCTTTACGGTCACTCTCACCCATTTGAATGCATCCCGGCTGAATAAAGAAATAAAGCAAATAAGTTATATAGACTAAATCAACAGTGTTATGTGGAAAAGAGCAGCATGGACATTCTGAGAAACATCTCTTTTTTTCTTCATCCACATAAGAAAATAAGACATGGGGATGAGTAAATGTTGACAGAAATTCATTTTTGAATATACTGTTTTTTAAATGCCATTTTCACTATCCTCTCTTTCCTCTTTTTTGTCTATCTCTAACTCCCTCTTTTTCTTCAGTCTTTCATTTTTTTGGTGCTTCTTAATCTCATTAGGTACTGGGCAGGAGCCAGGCGCTATGGGGTGCCAACACACATACACACACACTCATAAAAGCCCTCACACACACACACACACAAACAAAAACGGTATCTTCTCAATCTCCAAAGAGTTATTCATCACTCACAAAAGCAAACCACAGTATCTCTTTCATAACAGCGGCCAACATCCATCCATAACACACACACAAACGCATTAGAAACGGCAGCGAGACGCTCTCTCTCGTACGCACGCATTACCCTCTTCGCCCGGCCTAACGCAAACCTTGCTTTTTCCACTGTCTCGACTCTGCATAAACACTCTAACCAGAAGCGTCTGCCGTAGAAAAACTTCCATAATCACACGCACGTATAATCCATTTAAAGCTGGCGCTCTCTGTCCCGCTGACCTTTACTTGATTAGGCCTCGCCGGCTGCAGTCGGACCCGAACGGATAGGAATTCTGCGATTTCCCAGGGCCATCAGATGGGATTAAACATCCGGGACGTCGGGGACAACACGGGAGGGGAGCTTTGAATCGTTCTCCTTTGGGTGGGGATGGAGACGTTTCGAGTGGCCTGTGAGAGCGCAGTCTTAATGCCTCTGAATATCATCGTTTTACTGACGGGATTTTCATGGCGTTTCGAACACGCCTGCCAAGAAGAGCCCCGATAAGAGCATCATCCCCCGCATACACACACTCCCCTTCACATTCTGTCCTGTGCCAACATGAATGACAGCATGCCTGTATAACAAGCAACATGCTCACTGGCTAATTTTAAAAACGCAGAGAGCGAAACGCACAGTTTTTATACGATTCTCTTGGTCACGCATCTGTTACGCATTGGGAAGCTTTCTAAACATTCCCTCCCGTTTGCGTCTCCGTCCCTCTCCTTCTCTTTTCTTCCGCCTCAAAATAGTCTCTGGTGAGTCACAAGGAAGTTGAAATGAGAACAAAATCAGCGAATCAAGAACTCTTGACATTCTGCTCTTTAATGATTGAATGAGCACCAATCGTCGCAAAGATATGTACTAACGTCTTGGAAATTTTGCATTGAATCAAACATTTTCAGGATGGATTCTGGTTCTGGTTGGATTCTTTTAACAATTCAGATTTTTTTTAGTAAATTTGGAGTAAAAAAAAAAAAACATTTTTTCCTGCATTTACTGCCCTCAGGAGCCTGTTGCCAAATTACAAGATACGATTTTAACTACACTGGGTTGTGTGCTGGGCTGTTTTAACCCAATTTTGGGTAAAATATGGACAAACCCAGCCAATTGGGTTAAAAATATAATTTAAAAATGTAATCCAATGGCTGGGTTTGTCCATATTTTACCCAAAATTGGGTTAAAACAACCCAGCATTTTTTAGAGTGTAGGGCTGTCAAACCATTAATCGTGATTAATCGCATCCAAAATAAAAGTTTGTGTTTACGTAACATATGTGGGTGCAATGTGTATAATTATTTTATAAATATATATATAAATACACACACATGCTTATATATATTTAAGAAAAAATATAATTTATATATGAAATATGTATATTTATATCATATAAATTATATATAAATCTATATACATGAAAATATTTCTTAAATATATACAAGCATGTGTGTGTATTTATACATATAAAATAATTATTAATAATTATTTAATTATTAAATAATTATTAAATTATTGATTATTAAAAATTATTAATGATTAATCGCATCCAAAATAAAAGTTTACATAATATGTCAGTGCACTGTGTATAATTATTTTATATGTATAAATACACACACACATGCTTGTATATATTTAAGAAATATTTTCATGTATATAGATTTATATATAATTTATATTATATAAATATAAATATTTTATATATAAATTATATTTTTTTCTTAAATATATACAAGCATGTGTGTGTATTTATATATATATATATATATATATATATATATATATATAAAAAAAATAATTATACACAGTGCACTGACATATATTATGTAATTTTTTATTTTGGATGAGATTAATCGCGATTAATCATTTGACAGCCCTAATTTTAAAAGAACAGACATAACACATTAATTCTTGCAAAAGACTTGAGTTTATACTTGTATGAAACAAAAAACGGTCTTACAAGCCTTCAGTACAATGTAACCCAGCATTCTTGGACGAAAGGAATAACCTGCAATTCAGCAAGCATGTCTAACCGCTAGATTCATACGTATTTTTGGTTTACTAAAAAAAAATCGACTCATAAGTGTCATTTGTTTGGACTACACAGTTCATGTTGTATTTTTAGCACTGTATATTTTAGTAGCGCTGCATACAGATGAATAAACGGTGTGGGAAACACTGTCAGAGTATTTAACTATGGTTTTGTCCACAAAATGTCTGCTAAACAGAACCGAACTTCATTCAAATCCGACAAGAATCGACACTTGGCCCCAAGCTAAAGTTTTAAACTCCACTGTATGTGAGATTTAACACAACATCTTTATACATTATTTGCTTAAAAGGTAATAAAATGTAGGTCACACATTTAAAGAAACATGAGGACATTTCCACCAAACGCACTTGAAAAATGGAGGTAAAGCTGTGGATGAAATGATGATGAGGGAAGAGAGGAAAAGATGGAGAGCAAGAGGGTACGTAGATGGATGGTGTCGTTCATGAACTGTGGCAGCTCCTCACTCTCTCTGTCTCTCTGCCCAGCCAATCAGAGGTCTCCATCAATAACTCGCCACTGTTTAGAGCCAATCAAATGCCACTGAGGGCAATTTTGGACTAGTGTGGTGCCATGACAGGACTTTTGGACAAATCAGAAGCCTACGCTGCAATCTATTACTTTAAATCCCTCCTTTCCCCCTCCATTCTCTCTGTCTCTCTCTCTCTCTCCCTGCTGGAGTGTGTCTGTCTCACCTGGTCTCACGCCTGCCAGCATGGGCAGCGGGTGGTGTGTGAAGGCCATTCGGGGGGACCTCGTCTGTGCTGACAGGGCGCTGAAATCGAATTTCCCCGCTGGCTTCTTTAGAGACCCAGGAGAGGACAACCCTGCCAGAAACCACACGTCAACAACAACAACAGCAGCAGGGCACAGCACACACCAATCAAACACTCGCTGACTAGCTCAACTAACTTGCATGATCATTTTTGGGTTTAGAAGGGAGGGGACTTATTTATGACACACTTAATGAGCATGTTCACTTGTTTTCGAGGCAATCGTCTCTGTCTTTTCATTTTAATACCAGCAATGCTGACGAACGGGACAAATCAAAATGGGCGGTATGACCAAAAACTTTCATTAAGTTGGCTACGGTGGCCCAGTGGTGTACAACACAAGAACTCAAATCTAAACTCCCTGAAGCCCTAGACTCAATTAATCTATCTATCTATCTATCTATCTATCTATCTATCTATCTATCTATCTATCTATCTATCTATCTATCTATCTATCTATCTATCTATCTATCTATCTATCTACTTTTCTTTCTAACTAATCTATCTTTTTTCTTTCTAAGTAATCTATCTTTCTTTCTTTCTAAAAATCTATCTTTCTTTTTAAATAATCTATCTTTCTTCCTTTCTAACTAATCTATCTTTTTTCTAACTAATCTATCTTTCTTTCTAGCTAATCTATCTTTTTTCTTTCTAACTAATCTCTTTCTTTCTTTCTTTCTTTCTAAGTAATCTATCTTTCTTTCTAAAAATCTATCTTTCTTTCTAACTAATCTATCTTTCTTTCTAACTAATGTATCTTTTGTTCAAACTAATCTATCTTTCTTTCTAACTAATTCTTTCTTTTTTCTTTCTAACTAATCTATCTTTCTTTCAAACAAATCTATCTTTATTTCTAACTAATCTATCTTTCTTTTTAATTAATCTATCTTTTTCTTTCTAAGTAATCTATCTATCTTTCTTTCTAACAAATCTATCTTTCTTTCTAACTAATCTTTCTTTCTAACTAATGTATCTTTCTAACTAATCTGTCTTTCTTTCTTTCTTTCTTTCTAACTAATCTATCTTTTTTCTTTCTAACTAATCTATCTTTCTTTCTAACTACTCTATCTTTCTTTCTAACCAATCGTTTTCTTTCTTTCTAACTAATCCATCTATCAATCTTCAAACTTCTTCAAACTCTCTGGTCCGGCTTTCTCAAGCCAACTTAAAGTTTGTCTCATCAAACTTTTTTTTCCTAGTTAAAAAAGCCATTTTACATTAACGTAACACAATTTTTACTAGAATTTTACCAATTTTGATTCTATTTGAATAACTATTTGGTACTGCCTGTTATTGGATAATCTAGTAATCTAAATAAAATATACTACTTTTTATATTTATTTGGAACTTGATCAATGAAGTTGTAATATTTTGTAATATCATTATGTTTTTAATATAAAATGAACGATATATTTTATCAGTGAAACACTTGAGGTAAAAGACTTGAAAACTGCATAATTCATATTATAAAAATGATAGTTCTGATTCTAAAATCTGGATGAGCCACACTGTAAAATATACAAAATGCACACACATGTGAACAAGTTTCGAAGTTGCTTTCCGGCCAAGAACAACTAAATTCAGCTTCACTACTCCTTTAAAAAAAAACAAAAAAAAAACAAGTTACTCCTCGTCTTGGCTTGTTTGGTTCGCGTCCTGCTTTGTATTTTCACATTCCTCCACGTTTCTTTGCCGCCCTTAATGTGTAAATAACGTAAAGCAGTCCTGTCCTCAAATAGCCAAGCAAATATAGCCTGTAGCAGTATAAACGTTGACACATTTCTACCTTCGCACAATGTATATAGCGTCAAGCCACCCAACCGTAGTCTTCTGTAAGTGTTCCTTAACTATTAAATTAGCAACACCTCAACTGGTTCAATCCATCACCAGAAAGATGAAAGAGAGATGAAAATAACATGAAAAGGTGAGAAATAGCAGGAGAAAGTGATAACAGAACAGGGATGGCTCATAATTGGAAGATACCCAAAGAACACACACACACACACAGTCCTCCTGGCACACATTGCTCACCGTTACTCATACACACAGACTTGAACTTCACTTCAGTTTGATGCTATTTTTTCCTCTCTACATTACAAGGCATTAAATCCCATTTCAGCTTAATTCCCCTTTCTCAGTGCACTTTTGAGTGCGTTTGTTCTCGCATGTGTGTATGCGTGTGTGCGCCAGAGAGAACACCCATGTGTGTGTGTGGGAGTGTGCAAATGCGTGTGAAAGTGTTAAGTCTGTATATGTATATTTATCACAAAATGTGTACACATGCACACAACACACTCTCGCCACCTGGTTCTTTTGAAATAAAAATTTGATGCACTATAAAACAATATTCCAAGCTAAAAACGTGTACAAAAAATAAGGCTGGCTAGTTCAGTTTTTTTTTTCTCCCAGTTTTAAGCTTACAATTAATCAAATTAATAAACTGAAATGAATGGTGCACTATGTTGAAAACAGTGCTTTTTCATATTTTTGTGGAAACGCGGGATACATTCGTATCAGGATTGTTTGTTGAATAGAAAGTCTAAAATTCAGCATTTGTTTGAAATGGAACAATTTTGTGACATTATGAAGGTTTTAATGTCACTTTTGGTTGATTTAATGCATCTTTGCTGAACTAAAGTAATCATTTTAGTTAATTTCTTTGCATATAATTAAAAAATCTTACTGACCACCTACTTTTGAATGGCAGTAGATTATGACATCCAGACCTTGACTGGCTAACGTGGTCAAAATATTGTGTAAAACTAAAACTATTTTAGTGCATGAAACCTTTGTTAACATTAGAAAAGGGAAAATGCATTGAGTGAAAGGCATTGCTATCTGATTATGACATTCACACACAAACGCAGAGCAGATGTCTCCCACTACTGTAGATACACGGAAGAGCCATCTGGGACCAGAACACAGACTGAGAGTGTGTGTGTGTGTGTGTGTGTGGTTAATGCATGGACAGAAGAAGCACCTGTGTTGTGCATATTTCTCAGTGTTTGTTTGTGTGTTGCTCTGACTTCGACTGTCCCATCTGGGTTCTTCCAATGCTATTTTGCTGATTCTGACTATGGCATTCATTTAATTTAGTGTCTTAGGTACCCCCAAAGCCCAGTAAGGTTGAAGCACCCTTCATCAACACTAAACCTCTCATATTATACTGCATAACATCGGACTTTATCATTAAAAGTGACTTTAAAAACAGACTAACCAAGCAGCTCTTTAGTAGACACCTGATGCACTATCCTGACCTGTCTTCTCCCACTGCGTGTGTACATGTGCAAGTGTGTGTGTGTGTGTGTTCTAACCATGGTATGGAAACTGCACGCCATCATTCTCATGTTTTATCTTCCTCTCTTGAACACTCGTCAAATGGTGCTGTACTGCAACTGGAGAAGGGAATTGTTAACAGGAAAGAAGGTCACGAAGGTCATGGTGTGTTTAATGCCTTTTCCACCGACATGATGCCGGTGCCCAATCCGGCCTCAGTCCACACATTTCCACTCAACTCAAAAACCGTCTTGTTCTTCGGGACTTGCCCCTTGATTGTCTACTCTTAAAACACAAACTGCTATGATGTCAGTGGCTGACGTGACGGTTCTCAGCATCTCAACATGAAATCATGCAATAATTTTCATGACATTTGGTTCCAATCACAGAAGCCATGTTTCCATCGACACGTTTTTAAGTGATATCGAATGAAAAATACCTTATGGAAACAGTCAAATTCTATGAAATTTCATGAATATCGACTCAAATGAAATGCGTTCGATCGATATACGGCTAATGCGATGAAAGCTGATGGAAACGTTATTTGCCGAATAAATAATGAATTGCGATTAAGTTTTAGGCCCTTTTATGGTTGCAACACGCCAGAAGACGAGTTCATTTCCGGCCAGTCCCGCTCTGTTTGCGCACACATGGCGGATGTCAACAAAGACAGATGTAAGTGGACATAGTAAAAAAATGCTTCAACCAAAGGGTTTCCATCGGGCATTGACGTGCATCGGCATCATAGCAATGTTTATAGCGTATGTATAGATAATGTATAGCGAGGCTGTTGTTATAGCGAATACAACCCCTTCAAGCTAACAACCGCCTCATTATCACTCACTTATGTCGCTATCAGCTGGCACTTAAGCATTATTAGGCTACAACTTGTGAAATATTGATCATTTGTTGGTAGATGGCGCGATCCGTTTTGTCTAACAAAACTTTGTTCGCAAAAGTTTGCTTGAATGTTGTTCGATTCAGTGCGAAAACTAATGGAAACACCTTAAAATGTCTCAAATCAATTTGTGCATGTGACGTCATTACGTACATGTTTTTATTCGCTTTAAAGCCGTTGGATGGAAACACACTTTCACCAGCTTTATTCGCATGTGTTTTTTTAACCGAACTTCAGATAACTCGATTGACACGTGGATGGAAACTAGAGTTTCTACAATCAATGTTAGGCTGGCAGCATTAACTTCTTAGACTAGTTAGACTTCTTTTTAAAACAGTCACATAAAAAGGAAGCTAGTCTAATTTGAAGTACCATAACTAATTGCTAGTTGGTTGGACTAGTTCTTAAGACACAGTCTTAACTTAGCGGCTATGTCTATGCAACTGTTCTCATTCTTTTATTTCCTGTAACAAGAAGCTACAAGAGTTTATGTTAAAATTAAACGTAAGACACAGTTTACTGTGTTACCAAAAACACAAATAATAACCAGATTTTATGTATAATGGGGCAGTTTTAATTATAAACAAGTATCAAATACAAAGGGATACTTAATTGGACTATTTCCAACAAATTACAAAAATCATAAAGTAAACACCATCCATCAAATGTAGATCATAATCAATCTAGCCAAATTTGTTTAGCTTAGTGTGATTATTATTAAAATAATCTGTATCACAATTCCTGTTTTTCAATCTCCAAATTTAAATCATAATGGTTTCACAGGAATTTGCATATTTACGTCACTTGTCTTGTAAAATCAGTAAATAGAGTTAATGAATGTTTCATGAGCATTATGATAACTATATTCATCCGCAAAGTCATGCACAACCAAAGTAAATGTTCTTCTGCAAAATGCATGCAATTAACCGCAAGAAGGACAAAAGTTACAAAGTGCACCTTTAATTTGAGATTAATTATACTTAATCTGACTGATTTTAGGACATTTTAATAGTTGTTAAAAGGATAGTTCACCTAAAACTGAAAATTATCCCATGATTTACTCACCCTCAAGCAGTGTTGGGTGTAACTAATTACTAAGTAATTAGTAACTGTAATTTAATTACTTTTCCCTTGAAAATGTACAGTAAGGGATTACTGTAATTGAGGTAAATAAATACTGTGTATAGATCAATCCGATCTCACAGCGATTCGTATGCATTTTATGAGGTGTCTAAATCGTACGACCGCACTCGTACAAATTCGTATGTGAATTCGTACGTAATTATTGTAAAATATGTATGAAAAAAGTGTGAAAAGTCATGAGATCAGACATAAAACAATAGTGGGTTTAACATCAAAATGTATTGTCTGATGTTAAAAAGTATGTTTCTCCTTTTCTACCGTGGTTAGTTTAAGGATAATTCGTGCAATTTTATAGTATTTATTTGAAATAATTAAAACAAGATTCATGTCTATTCTTGTATTATTCAGCTGGTTGAGATTGAAATGGGATTTTGAAAGTAATTAGTAATTAAAAGTAATTAAAAACTTTTTAGAGAGAGTAATTCATACAGTAATCTAATTACATTGTTGAAGAGGTAAATAGTAATTAATTACTTTTTTAGAGTAACTTACCCAACACTGCCCTCAAGTCATCCTAGGTGTGCATGCAGGATCCTGTCATGAACACTTTTTGTAGCATTTGAAATCTATTTGTAGGCAGTTTCCTGTATGTTGTACATTAGTAATTGAAATCTTTGTTCGGCTTTCAAGTTGGTGGAAATGTGGGCTGGTGCTCAAAGGTGACTGCACCGTTTTCGCCAAGACCAGACTCAGGCATCAGCACCGTATGTGTGTGTAAATGCGATGCTCACCTGCATCGACGTCATTAGGCCAGCCACTGGACTGAGAGCTGGTGCCGGCCGGAGAACGACTGGAGTAGAAGACATCATCAACGGGACTCTCCATCTCACTGTCATCTATAGACTTGCGCTTATTAGAGCTGCAGAGAGAGAAAGGCCGAGCGAGGGGTTATTAGATGCCCCTGTGATAGATTCCTGTAGACAGGCAGAGAGAAACACAGAAAAAGGTGCAGAGATACAGTGACAGACTGAGTACCTCCGAGGAAGACTGGCGTACAGCTCCACCTCAGACCTACAGCGCAAGAAGAACGACAGACAAGGGGGAAAACAGAAGGAAAGAAAAAAAGGAGAGCAAGACCGATCAAATTTCCACTGAAGAGAGGCACAAACAGCAGGTATATGAGTGTGTGAGTGTGTGTGTGTGTTCACCTCGTGGATGGAGGGGAGGCAAGCGAACGTCTGCCGAGTGCTACTTGGTTGATATTGTAGTAACTGGGACTTTCCAGATCCGCAAGTGAGAAATTAGGACCTGATGCCGTTGCAACTGGGGCTGCAGAAGAGATGAAAATGTTGAGACAAAAAAATCTGAAATGTAAAACTTAGAAATCGAGCTTGTAATGCCGTGGACAAACTCTGATTAAAATGGAGAAGACCCCTTTTAATCGTGTGCCGCGGCTCGTGTAGTTAGGACACGGTGTAAGGTGCATTTCTTACAGGATTTCCTATAGGATTTTTATGTTTTTTGCAGACCCCATTGTACTCTCAGAAAAAAAGGTACAAAAGCTGTCATGGGGCGGTAACGCAAAAGATATATCTTTGCCTTTTTTACCCTTAAATGGTGCATTTTAGTACTTTTGGAAAGGATAATGTCCCAGTAACAGCAAGGTTTAGTAGGTTTAGTATCATTAACTAGAACTAAAAAAATGTGTTACTTGAAATAATATAAAACACATACTGAAATGTAATATATTAAATATAAAAACTTAAAAATATATTTATCATACATAATTTTTAACATAATACATTTTCCCCCTAGTATTTTGTTTTGACGTATTCTTAATTAAAACACCGAAACTCTAAGACTAATTAACCGTACGAATTAGCATTACAAAATTAGAAATTGGATCACACATAATAACTTCAGTGAGCAGGTGATTCATCTCAAGACGTTATCTGATTGATTAATCATCAAGTTATTCATAAAATTGAGCAACAACATTTAGCTAAATACAGTATTTGTTGCCGTGGCTCTGCAGATTTAAAGGGATAGTTTGCTTTGAAATTAATTATTGATATGTTTTAGCTTACATCAAGGGAATCCAAGATGTTGGTGTCTTTGTTTCCACAGTATTTTCAATTTTGATATTTTTAGGTCAAACTGTTCTGTCTATCAGTCATATAATGGAGGTCTATGGTCACCACCTCAAAGAGCATGCACAGAGAAGTCCAAATTAAACATGATTTAATGACTCGTAAATATAAGTACACATTGATGGCCTAAGACACAAAATGAGCGGTTTGTGTGAGAAAACAAAAGGTGGTGACCATAGACCTACATTATATGACTGACAGACAAGAACGGTTTGAGCTAAAAATATCAAAATTGAAAATACTGTGTAAACAAAGACACCTACATATTGGATGCCCTTGAGGTAAGCTAAAACATATCAAAAATTAATTTTAAAGTGAACTATCCCTTTAAGAAAACACAGGTGGATGTTACAGCACTTACTCTGAGACACTCGTACCAACTCGGCTACGTTCCACACTCCCGAAGTCACGAAACAGTCCTGGAAACTCAGATGTCCTGCAGGGAGAGAAACACGTGCCTCACTCAACTGGAACCTGGGCTCTGTGATAATAGCATGTTTAAAGAGGCCACTACCACATGCATCTATAGAGAAGTACTTTAAATTCAGCAATGTCAAAAGTGAGAGTAAAGACATTTATAATAATCACACAAAAAATATATATATTTCAGTCTGTGTGATTTTTTCTCTCTCACCGTTTGGTGGGGGTTTGATGTCTGAGTCTCCTTGTTGACTGGAATTGTCTGATTGCCCAGATTCTGCATTGAGACAAAAAGAAAAAGTGCATTTAAATGGCAGAAAATGCTTCATATTCAATCATCACTGCTCGAATCGGATAGTTCGGTGACGTTTAGGCGCTTGGACTCAACAACATCGTGAGCGGATATTTTCAAAACGAGGAACGAGTGTCTGAGTACATATGCATGCGAGTGTGTGTTATCAGCACAGTTTATGGCAGGCTGCGTGTGCATGTGTGCTTGTGGAGGTGTTTATCGGGCGGTTGTGGGTGATAAGGGAACACACTGGCCCATGCCAGCACGATTTGATGGAGTGTGTAGAGATTAGGACAAATACACCCGCACAAACAAAAGAACAGCAGACTCAACGGAGGAGAAAGAGCGAGACGATCTCTTTTCTCTCCATTTAGCATGTTGTCTCCATCTCTGTCTCTCTCTCTCTCTCTATTTTTCTGGAGTTCTGGCAGCCATTTTAGTCTTTGGCAGCCATCTTAGTATTGGCGGTGTACACACATTCCTGCTAGCTGACGACACACACACACAAACATAGGCCCAAACCCATGAACACGGCTGGAAAATGTGTACAGTAGGTTGTGTTTCACATGATGGCATACGGCATCCCGGTCCTGTTTGAGCTCACGGATGCTCAGGCGGGAGGACGATACAATCAGCGACCGTCATTTTACACCTAGCATTTTAATTTGTTACGAATTTGAAAGAAGCCCTGGCTGGTGTTACTTTTTTTTGTCATTTTGGAGCTTGAACACCTTCCACCCTCAAAACACGGAAAAGAGCAGCTGGGATGTTCTTCAAAATTTCACCTTTTGATACGCATGCACAGATCAGGGTGTACTGTTCATTTAGAGCAGCTTCATGAACCTTTTGTTTTTGGTGTGCTGTTGTATTGTAGGTGAAGTAAGACACGACAAAAGGAGGGAAAACACTTTTTAACTACTTTTTTTTAAGGTCTTCAACTTAACCCTCAAACCATATACACTTAATAGCCCTTAATCCTGTAATTGTGGATACATGTTGGCACAGAGGACTCAGGTGTGATCCTAATTTTTATTTATTATAAATGTTATATCACTGTCTTTGATAAAGTTTTGTCTATCTATTTATGTTTTTTGGGTTTTTTTTTTTTTTTTTTTTTTTTGGGGGGGGGGGGGTATTTTTGAATTTATTTACTTCAAAAAGTACCGTATTTTCTATGTAAATTATGCTTATTTAAAATAAATAAATAAATAAATAAATACATTAAAATATCATTCCAATAAGTTCTTAGAGCTAAAACCTAAAGATGAAGTGACTTTGCTGTCACCTGGTGGCTTATTTTGGCTTATTTTAGAGTGCTCTAAATTACAGTTTTTTCCCATTCATTTCTGTGGGTGCCCATTTTTGACCCAAATACAAGATTAAGGAGTTGTTTTTCACCCACTTAACATTGTAGAACTGACTGAGTCAAAAAAAGTATTGTGTGTGTTCAGGAGGCAAAGGAAAGGAAAAGTAGCCAAGTCTTGTACCGCTCAGATCAAGGGAAATATATATATATATATATATATATATATATATATATATTTTAAATCAAAATTTCAAAACATTTGTCCAGAATACGGTTTTAGGGTTAAAAAAATTGACAGGTTTTGGTTCAAAATATGTTTGGGTTCAAATCTGAACCAAACATACATTTTTATTCAAAGATCAACAGTCTGTCATTGTAACATTGTGACCTTTCAGGTTATAGCCTAATGCTAATAATCCTTCTGCCAAAATTATTATTACAATTAAATTGTCGGTCATTAAATAGGAAAACTAAATAAATGTGTAAACATTCAAGTGTAAACCGACATAAAACAGTATTTATTTATATATATATATATATATATATATATATTAGGGCTGTCAAACGATTAATCGCATCCAAAATAAAAGTTTGTGTTTACATAATATATGTGGGTGCACTGTGTATAATTATTTTTTTTAATTTTATTTTGTATATATTATAAATACACACACATGTATATTTAAGAAAAAAAATTATATTTAAAAAATGTATATCTACATATCATATAAATTATATAGAAATCTATTTACAGTATATAGACCATTTCACAAGATGTAAACAACACTGGTCCAGAAGCACTTCCTGTTTCAGTTTTTTAACACTACATAAAAGCTGGGATAAAATACAACCAACAGAACATATAAAACTGAATCAAAAAGTTAAATAAACATCTTTAAGATGTTTTCTTTACATGTGAAATAACGAAAACAGTTACAAACTAAAACAGGAAGTGCTTCTGGACCAGTGTTGTTTACATCTTGTGAAATGGTCTATACATGAAAATATTTCTTAAATACAGTATGCTAAGTTTGAAATTGGTAATATTTTTTATGCTTTTGGAAGAAGCGTCTTCTGCTCACCAGGGTTGCATTAATTTGATCAAAAATACACTAAAACATCAAAATTATGAAACATTAATACAATTCAACTGTTTTCTATTCTATTTTCAGCATCAGTTTCAGTCTTCACTGTCACGTGACCCTTCAGAAATCACTCTACTATGACGATTTGATCCTCAAGAAACATTTATTATGATGATTATCAATGATGAACAGAATAGAAAGTTCATTCATTTATTTATTTATTTATTTTTTAGGACTATAAATGTCTTTTCTGTCACTTTTGGTCAATTTAATGCATCTTTGCTGATTAAAAGTAGTACTTTCTATTTTTAAAAATCTTACCCTAAACTTTTCTCTCCTACAGTATATGTTTAGAAAATAGATTTTTTTAATAACTCATACCTTAAAAGTTTTATAAAAGTACACCATATCAATTGTAAACGGCTTTGTATTTGAAGAAAAACTGTCAAATGAATTTGTTGCACGTTGCATTAAGGTTCATCACAAGGAAGAAGGTCCTGTTAATGATCATTTATAAAGATATGAGACTACGTGTTTGAACCAATAAAACGACTCTCTGTGTGTCTTTTAAGCATGTCTCTCTCTGACCCAAACAGATGTTAAACCCCATACAGCCACTTTTTCCTCGCCCCCTCCCTCCGTCCCAGTTTATCAGCATGCAGTTGAGTTTCGCTTAAGAGGTTTAGCATTATGTTGCTAAACATTCTGACCTTTTTTTAATCCATAATGCTCTTAAAGTGTTCCAAAGCGCCCTAATCCCCTCCGCCCTCTCACTCCGCACTCATTTATCAGCCAATAGTCATCACTCTCCGGCTTCCTTTCAGCTCTAATTATTTATTTCTCATTCTGAGCTCAGCGTCAGAGAAATATCTCATAGCTCGAGGACATCCGTGTATGAGCGGTAGTGTTTTTTTTTTTGTTTTTTTGACAGTGAGCTCGCTGGATTACAGATGCTCGGGAGTTGGACGAGACAAACATCTGTCTGCACTTACACATGAAGAGCTTAAGGGAGCAGCTCTGCGAACGTAAACTCATTTGTGAGGTTATTTCATTAAAAGCAAGCTGTTTTTCAATGTGCATTTGTGTGTGTACATTTTTCTACGTATGCATGTGTAAGTCTGTGTATGAAGGAGCAGGTGTGTGAGATTGGTTTCGGCACAGCCTGTCACCCATCTGTGTGCCCGTCTGCAGCCAGACTCTGCCAACACACACACACACACACACACACAGAATAGAGAAAGAGACACACATAAGCAGAGAGACGAGACAAGAGAGCAGAAAAATAAAAATAGAGATGCATCATTCACACATAAATCCAAGCATCTCCATCAGTGTGTGGACATAAATAGCTTTAACACACACACACACACACACGCTGGCTATTGAAGACATGTGATTTGGGCTCTTTACAAGCTATTGATTGGATCAGATCTCAAAGGAACCCCAGGAGAACCCTTGTCCACAAAGACAGACAGGGAGGGATTGAAAAGGTGGAATATTAATCGCACTGTTTCTCAAATCACTACAGAAATTATAATCACCTAATGACAGATCATAATTTGTTTCAAAGAAACTATTCTGTTCTGTGCCACTCTGCTCTATCTTTTCAATTCTATTCTATTGTAAAGGCCAGCCAAGCCTGTCACATTTGAACTCAAATGTACAAAAATAAATATTTTTTATATTGAGTGGCTTTAAGTACTATGTACTTACATTTAAAAATAAGTATATTGTGCTCATGTTGTATTATGAATCACTTTTGCTGCTATTGAGGTGTGATACGGGTAAGGTTAGGGACATGGGTAGGTTTAAGGGTGGGTTTAAGTGTAAGGGATGGGTCAGCTGTGTAAACACAGATGTAATTACATGCTGATATTTTTAAAATATAAGTACAATGTAAAAACATGTACGTACACAATAAGCCCATTGTATCAAATTATTCATTTCATTATTATTCATTATTCACTTAATATAAAGTGGGACCGTTTTTTGCATAGTAAATCTTATTAAATAAATGTGACAGCAAAGATACAGTATGTTACAAAAGATTTCTATTTCAAAAAAAAAAAAAAAGTAACAATTTCCACAAAAATATTAAGAGCACAGTGGTTTTCAAAATTAATAATCAGAAACGTTTCTAGAGAAGAAAAACTGCCTTTTATAATAATCTCTGAAGGATCATGGGACACTGAAGACTGGAGTAATGATATTCAAACTAATTTTAATAATATTTAACAATAATGAATAACTGAACATTTTGATCATTTGAGACCAAAGCAAAAAATCTTAACAACCCCAAACTTTTTAACAGTAGTGTACAAAATCAAATATAAATTTAATTGAAAATGGACTATTGATGTACAATACTGAACAATTCAGTGGAGAAATATTCTTAATTTCCATCTAATTACGTATAAATATGCAATATGCAAGATATAATTCTCTTATCGCCAAATATAAAGTGTTTTATTTTTGGTTTTCGCCACTGACTGGACGTGACCTGCTGGTGATTTCCCGAGGTTTAGGCGTTTGAAGTCTACTCTACTTCTGTCCAGTAGGGGGCTCCTGAGGGCAGTCAGGAAGTCATGCATGTAAACAGCGAGTGAAAAGCCCTAGAGCTTTTGGGGAGACAGCAGGTGATGTGATTTGGGCCATTTCAGGGCAGTCACAGGTGTGCAATTTCACATCAACAAACATCACCTTTCAGTGTCAATAAAAATAAACACAGTTTGTTGACACTTGTGGTTTGATCGCTGTGGTTGTCTTTCTCAACAGTACAAGCACAAGGCCAATAAATGACACAATAAGCTCACTCTTATGCAATACAAACAGAGAAATACACTGATAACGCTATCTAAGGCTGAATCTGGAGAGATTCAGCAGGATGTGCATCGATTTTTTTTGTGTATGTGTGTGAGAGTGTGTCCTCAGATCAACCCGTGACCCAGACAGGATGTGACTGTTAAATAGGCTTCACAATAGTTCAGTGTGTGAAGGGCTGCACAGGATACCAGGTATAAAACACACACACACACACACACACGTTGGGTTTCCATGTTTTATGGGGACTGTATATTCTATCCCCAAACAAACTTTCTGCATTTTTATATTGTCTAAAAACTTAATTTCGTATGATTTATAAGCTATAATGAGCTATTGATTTCAGATATTGCCATCTTTGTGGGGACATTTTCTCCCCATAACATAGAGAATACCTGAAGCACACACACACTTTTGATCAATTTAATGCATCCTAACCAAATAAAACTATGAATTTGGGGCTAGCATCACAGCAGCACCAGAAAATGCCCAAATCTTTTCGGATAGTGCCACTGAACTGATCATGTGATGTAAAAATGCCACTTTGTGCCCACAGAAAGAGAAAGAAAGTGATACAAAGAGAAAGAGCCTGAAGGAGGTCTGGGAACAGAAGGTTCTGCCAAAAAAGCCGGGAGAGAGAATTAGGAGGGGGAAGGCAGACGGGATCTGTTGCCAAGGAAAGTGAAGAGAAGAGAGGAGTACACAACATACATCTAGACAAAGAGAACAGAGTGAACAGACAACTAATAGAGGAGGAGAACAAACAGAATAACAGACACACTTGATACATGAACACACATGCACTTTGACCCTAAGTCAGGGAGCCAGAAACCTAACTTGCTTGTATGTGGAAGGTGGGGTTTTCTTTTCCAGCCAATCGCAGAGCGGGAAACCGAATGCACGGGCCAATGAAATATGGGGGTTCTGTTCCAAACTCCGCCCCCTCACAGTTCTTTGTGTATTGTGCAGTTGAAGCACACAGATGCTCAGTGATGTCATCATGAGCGGGTTGTCCGAGGTCACGGAGGGTCAGCGAACTGTCACTCGTGACAGCTGGACAGGGGAAGAAATTTTACACACGGATGCGCATCTTTGAAGGCTTCGCACGAGTGTATCCACGTTGTGTAAAACTAGAAATTGGGCCAACATGCGTGTGTTTATGAGCTTATCGGAGTGATCCTTTAGCACTGGCGCACTAATAAACCTCACTACATGATAAGAGGATCCAATAAGCTTTTCCCAGAATCCTCAGCAGTCCTAAAAACAAGCAAAAATCTGAGTGTAAACATACACAACATCTCGACGAGGGAGAGCAGACACAGCTGCTCTGTGCTGACCTGAGTTAAGAGTGTGTGTGTGTGTGTGGTTTGGCTCTTATCTTTTTAAATGAGATAAGAAGCTTGAAGAGTTTGTCCGTCTTGATTCTCACTGTTTGTCATGGCACTAATAATTGGCTGCTGACAGTCTAGCGGCTCTTGAAGTTAATCTGGGACCTTCTCCTGTCAGCCTGTCTGGGGAACGTGAAGTAGGACGGTCCCGGGATTCAGCGGAGGCCTACAGAGCCCTTCCAAATGACTGAAAACGGACAGCAAGCAAGCTAAACTAGATTTTTACATGATCTAAAAAAATATGAGTAGGGTTTAATCCTTGGGTGTCCTTATGGACGTTTTCGTCTTTTCGGTTTTGTTTTTTTGTTGTTGTTTTTTGGTCATTTTGCCTGTCTTAAAGGAGTAGTTCACTTTTTAAAAAACTTTTGCTGATAATTTACTCACCCCCATGTCATCCAAGATGTCCATGTCTTTCTTTCTTCAGTGAAAAGAAATTAAGGTTTTTGATGAAAACATTCCAGGATTTTCTCCATATAATGGACTTCAATGGGAACCAAACGGTTCAAGGTCCAAATGAGAGTTTCAGTGCAGCTTCTAAGGGCTTTAAACGATTCCAGATGATGAATAAGGATCTTATCAAGCGAAATGATCGCTCATTTAAAAAATAAATAAAAAAGTTTAAGTTATATAAGCTCAAATGCTCGCCTTGCTCTGTTCTGTGATGCGCGTTTGTGACTCTCCTGTTTGAACTCGTTCATCAAAATGAACGAATCTTTTTTCCAGTCATGACTCGAAGGGTCCGATAAGACCCTTATTCATCGTCTCGTGTCGTTTAAAGCCTTTTGAACAGTTTGCACTGAAACTGTCTTTTGGAACTTGAACCGTTTGGTTCCCATTGAAGTCCATTATAAGGCGAAAAATCCTGGAATGTTTTCATCAAAAACCTTCATTTCTTTTCGACTGAAGAAAGAAAGACATGGACATCTTGGATGAAATAGTGAAATTTCTAATATTAATCCATTAATTCCACATTATATTTGTATTGAAGTACAGAGGTTGAGTAAAAGCATTTATACAGAAACCACAAATCGCAAACAATATAGTCAAGGTTCATGTTTCGGATGTATTACAGTTTGTTAGTGAGAAGTGCTCTCAAATTTAATTGCAGCAAATTGCTCAAGCTGCCTCGTTTAAGTAGAAAATCACAATGGAGATCGCTAAATAAATTTCATAATCCATAATCATAATCCTAATTGCTAAATAAATTTCATAATCCAAAATAAAAGTCATAATCGCTAAATTTCATAATTCTGTATCTGTGTTTTCAGATAATCAACAGGGTTTTTTTCAGTGCAGAAAGCAGGAGAAATTCATATATTAATATATTATCAATCATGCAGTCCTATTCTAAAGTGTACTGACGTGATATTTAGTGCGTTGCTATGCGGTTGCTAGGGGATTGTGGGTGGTTGCTAGGTCGTTACTCACTGGCCCACAAATGGTGCCAGATGCATCCGAAACACATTTTGCAACCCATATTACTTCCAGAATTGATTGGATAATGAAAAGTTGGAAGGGAAGGGGTTAAACATTAAAAAGGACCTGAAGAGGAGCAAATTATTGGATTTTGATGAAATCATTAATCATTCACAATAAAACCAGGTAAAGAAAGTCAATTTTAATTTCAATTTGAGGTTTAGGGGTTTTGCCATAACAAACACCACATATAACATCAAACTCATTTTGTATGAATGACTAATATTTACGGAGCTGTAGAGGGATCAGAACGCATCATCCTTTGAAAATCCTTCACAAACAGACCCGAGAATGAGGATTGGAGATTGAACGAGAGCAAAAGAGCCATGAAGGTTTCTCTAGTGGAACTGCAAGTGACTGCATCTGTTTGGCAGCAGCTCAGAAAAGTCTAGTGTTTCAGCCTCCACACACACACACACACACACACACACAGAAAGCTCAGAGAGAGCTAGTGTTTCAGGCCTCGGCCTCAGGGACTGCTATTCCAGGCTAGTTTATGAAAAACAGCTTTATGTGGAAAAAAGAGGAAACGTTGGAAGAGAGAGAGGTTGAATCAGAGGGAGTCTGCAGTTAGAAACAAAGGCCACGTACGCACTGCAAAGTTTTGGGAGTGATAACCTTATTAAAACGACTCCCCAAAGTTACCATCACATCACGTGTGTCTGCGATGCAGGAGTGATTCCTCAACCCACGATAGCTGACAAAGTGATGGCCATTTAGCGACGGATGGGACGCAAGAAACACTGATTCCCACGGTTTAGAATTTGTACCAAAATGTGCAAAGGAGTCAAGAGCGACACACACCTCCATTTCAGGGATTTGCTCACATCTTCAAACCAAGAGAATGAAGACATGTGATATGCTTTTAATTACTTTAAATATGAATCTTGCATTTTTGTTAGAAGCTTTACATGAATTATTCATTGCAAACCTCACTCAATACCTATTCTGGTACCCTGGTGCATATCTACAGAAGAGGCTTAGGTCCAAGCAATAATAAAAAAAATAAAACCATCTCGAGATTAAAGTCTTTGTAATGCAAGATTAAACCAAATGAGTTGATTCTCAAGATGGCATTTCGACTTTTTTCTCGAAATTTAACGAGTTTTTTCTCAAAACACGACTTTATTCTCAATATTTAATGAGTTTATTCTCAAGATTGTATTTTAACTTTTTTCTCGAAATTTAATGAGTTTAATCTCGCATTATAATTACTTTAATCTCAATATTTAATGAGTTTATTCTCAAGAGTGTATTTCAACTTTTTTCTCGAAATTTAATGAGTTTCTCTCAAGATAGTATTTTAACTTTTTTTCTCAAAATTTAATGAGTTTAATCTCGAATAATTACTTTAATCTCGATATTTCATGAGTTTATTTTCAAGATTGTATTCCAACTTTTTTCTTGAAATTTAACGAGTTTAATCTTGCATTATAATTACTTTAATCTCAATATTTAATGAGTTTATTCTCAAAATTGTATTTCGAATTTTCTCTCGAAATTTAACGAGTTTAATTTCGCATTATAATTACTTTAATCTCAATATTTAATGAGTTTATTCTCAAGATCGTATTTCGACTTTTTTCTCGAAATTTAACGAGTAAACTCGCATTAATAATTACTTCAGTCTCGAGATGGTGTTATATTTTAATTATTGCTTGGACGTAATCCTCTTCCGTACATATCCGTACTGGGTTAAACAAACAGATCAAAAGTTAAAAAGTTTGGGGTCAATAATAATAATAATAATACATAAAATAAAAACCATTAATATTTTCATTCAAGGATATATTATATTGGTAAAATTTTTTTTTACAGATTTACACAGAAAATAACGTAAAATGGAAAACCGTCACATTAAACATTTCACAATATTACTGTGCAAAATATTATTTTACAGAGGGACATTTTCTCAAGATATCTTCATTTGTGAGTAAATTATAGAATTAATTTTTTTGGGTGAACTCTTGTAGTCTTGTGGCTATACTATGAAAAAAGTATGTATTTTAATGTTTATTTCCAAGCCCCATTTTAAATATGTGTGTGTTTTTGTCTATTTCTAATCTGTTCTCAGAAGCGAGCAGGAAGTGATGTCGGTGTTTAACGTGAGGAATAGAGGAGACTACAGGCCACAGATGCATGGACTCGGAGACTCTCGGGCCAATGGGGCACAGCTGGGCGGCAGGTGCTGTCTATCATTTGGCATGAAGCGGATCACAATAATCTCAAATGAACCGGCTCTATTCCCGCCCTCGGCAGCCCTCGGGGTGAGCGGGACAGAAACACCTACAGGCCCAGATGACATGCACTGCCAGCGATATTTATCATTAAACACTGCTTTCCAGAGCGTGACCACTTCTACGAGATGGATTGTTACAAACTGAGCACAGGCAATGTATGGTTTACCTTTACTGTTACCTTTACTAAAGACCTACAGCAATGGTTCACTCAAAAATGAAAATGCTTTTATTTACTCACCCTCATGCCGTTCCAAACCTGCATGACTTACTTTGAAATAAACACTATTTCTTTTCTTTTTTTTCATAAAATGAGAGACATTGTGGTCTCATGTTGTTGTGCAGCCCACTGACTTTCACTGTATGGAAAAAAAGTAAAAATATTCTCCAAAATATCTTATTTTGTGTTTACAGTACTTGACTAGTCGCTGAAAGAAATGGAACGACATGAGAAATTATATTTTAAGCAAACCGAGAATCAGAAGTACACTACCATTTAAAAGTGTGTGGCCAATAAGAGGCTAATATATATACATTTTTAATGAATCATTTTATTTAGAAAAATGATATTTAAAAAATATTAAGCAGCACAACTGTTTCAACACTGATAATAATAATAAATATTGGTGCAGCAAGTAGAGTAGAATAGAATAGAATAGGATAGGATAGAATAGAATAGAATAGAATAGAATAGAATAGAATAGAATACAATATGATAGGATAGAATAGAATAGGATATGATAGAATATAATAGGATAGAATAGGATAGGATAGAATAGAATACAATAGGATAGAATAGAATAGAATAGAATAGAATAGAATATTAGAATGATTTCTGAAGGATCGTGTGTCACCGAAGACTAGAGCAATGGTGCAGATTCAAAATTCAAAATAGAAAATGTTTTTTTTTTTTTTGTAATAATATTTCACAATAGAGAGAACAGAGTTTCTTTTCCTCAAGGTCATCTCCTAACAGGGCATAAAACATGTGCAATATGCAACACTATTTATACTTGTATTTATTTAACATACCTCTTATTCACATTCCCTTGCATTTCTTTATAACATACATGTATACAGTATTTTACAACTATGTTGTATACCGTGTATTTTTATATATAGGCTATATTTATTTTTATTCACTTCTTTTATTTTTATTATCCGTGTGTTGTCTCTGTCCAACTTTTGAATGGTACTGTACAGTACCTTACTATTTTTGGTGCTTTCTTGACAGACAAGGTCACTATGAGCTATACAAAAAGATTCTCATTTGAACAGCTAAAAGGTTTGGAAGAACATGAGAGCGAATAAAATAATGCCCAATCTTTAATTGTTTTGAATTCTGCCAGAATTCCCTCGTATTCCTTAAATTGATTTCTTCTCAGCTACTAGGAGCCGGAGTCCAGCCCTTCAGCTCGCAACACCAGATGCAGCTCAGACATCTAAACATTTGCTTAGTGATTTAGTTTTCTGTTTTAGTTGGGTGGCGTTCACCTCACTGGCGGCAAACGCACATACCCTGCGGCCGAGACGCTGGGTTTTCCCTCCTTTTCCATCCCCTGTTCTTTTCAAGGACTAGTATTTTTGCGGCGCTGTAGCGGCCCCACCGACATCTGCAGATTCTCACGGAGAGTGCAGGAATTCAGTCACACACTCACCGTTACAGAAAACTAAGCGTCCCACACACTTCCCCCTTTTCATCAAGGGTGACGAGAGAGAGAGGGGGGAGGGACTGAAGATGGAATGAGGGGGAAAAAAGAGATAATTGCAGGAAAGTGGGATTATTAGGCCATCAGTATCCTTTCAGACCGAAACTGCCAGATAAGTGAAATCAGATGGAGAGAGAGAGAGAGAGAGAGAGAGAGAGAGAGAGAGAGAGAGAGAGAGAGGGCTCGTCTGATGCTTGAAAGGTTGTAATGGTCAAGTGTCCACCTTATTTAATAGCTCATCTTAATTATTGTCGTATTGTTGGGTGTAGACACTTGTCAAACGTTTGGGGTCCGTGCGATTTTTTTTGAATGTTTGTGAAAGAAGAAGTCTCTTCTGCTCACCAAGGCTGCATGTATTTGATCAAAAAATCTTGTGAAAATTAAAACAATTTTAAATAGGGCTGGGTATCGATTCAGATGTTCAAATTTGATTCGCAAGCTCTCAATTCGATTCGATTTCGATTCTTGATTCGATTTTCGATTCCTGATTCGACAATAATGAATATAGATGTAATACAAATCCTATATTTATAAAAAAAAAAAAAAAGAACAGTGGACGTAAGTTTACAAGTGGTTAATTAATACAAAGAAATTAAGTAAATAAAACTCTAAATTCTAAAACTCTAACTCTAAAAATAAAACTAATTTTAGGTACACTAAAATAACGGTTTCGTATTTTCAATATATTTTAAAATGTAATTTATTCCTGTGCTTTATTCCAGTCTTCAGCGTCACGTGATCCTTCAGAAATCATTTTAATTAGGGCTGTCAAACGATTAATCGCGATTAATCGCATCCAAAATAAAAGTTTGTTGACATAATATATGCACTGTGTATAATAATTATATATTTATATCTAAATATGAAATATTTTCATGTAAATACTGTATATAGATTTATATATAATTTATATTAAATTATATATAAATAATATTTTTTTCTTAAATATGCATGCATGTGTGTGTGTTTATACATACATATATATATATATATATACACATACATATAATTATTATACACAGTGCACCCACATATATTATGTAAACACAAACTTTTATTTTGGATGCGATTAATCGCGATTAATAGTTTGACAGCCCTAATTTTAATACGATTTAATACGAATTTCTCATTATTATCCATCTTAAAAACAGTTGTGCCGCTTCATATTTTTGTGGAAACTGAGGTTTTGTGTCCAGTGTTATACTAAAACTCACCGTGCTAATGAATACCCTGCTAAAGACGCTCAATTGCATCATTTTGAGGAAGCTGAAATGTCGAGGAGTCTGTGAATGTGAAGTCACTTTAGATTTAGATACGGGACTGAAACGTGCTTTGGATCGTGTTTAGCTGGCCGGCAAGGATTCATCATTTTCTCATTAGCTTTGAGTTGAGGTAATTACTTTCTACAAGTTAATTACTCCGTTTGGCATCCCTGCTGAATAACAGGACAGTGAGTTCTAGAACAAAAGTGACCCCGAGTTCTGGAATCGCAAAAACTTTTCTGGTTCTCCGATGAGAGCAGCTGGAACCCATTAACACGTTTAGATCTGAATCGCATTTAATTTCTCCTGCACGTCTTTCTCTTTACCTCACCGATGTTTCAAGACTCCCTGGGGACCCGCAGCAGTGCATGCTGGGATGACTACGACAGGCAAAGGCTCACAGATATCCAGCTCTTTTACTTCATCATCCCATTCATCTTGTATGGGGGTCAGGCTGAGTCTGTGTGAGCGTATTTGGGCTTTATCTCTGCCGACAGTCGGTCAGTCTAATACTTGATGGCTTGTAGCCGTTGATCTGCTGTAGGTTTAGCTATAAAACACCGTAATACCCTGCAGTCACAAACACACTGCTAAATACAGGCCTGCAAAACACACTCTGATGGGTGGTGCATGTGATCATCCCCAAATGCTTCCCTGCCAGCGTAAGAGCCTTACAGTTCTGGAAAGGATAAATATATGGATAAAATGTGCTACAAATATGCCTAAAACACTACAAACACACGCACTGAAATAACCTTAGAGCAGTAAAGCAGTCCGAAGACTAACTATGCTATGAGCATCAGATCAGATTCTGGGATGAATAGTGCAATTGTTTTGTTTGCAGATAAACTATCAACAATAGATCGTGGCCAGCCTGGTGGTAATCTCTTTAGGAAAATCGCTTTAGGGTGCAAATCGCCTTTCCTGAAATGTGGTGCGCACAATGGCTCATTTTCATGATTTGTTTGCACTGATTTCATTTAAAACTGTAGCAGCCCTAATAGACACTGTTGCATTCATCTTAACGGGGATAGTGAATTAAAAGAAGCAACATAGACATATTACAGACGTACAGACTAACAGTTTAAGCAGAGTTTAAATGGGTCATCAAGGGAATAAACAAATAAATGTATTCATTTAAAAGGGATCGGTAATTATAGTTATAGTTTTATTCAGCAAGGATGCATTCAATTAATCACAAGTGACAGTAATAATGTTACAAAAGATGTACACTTAAAATAAAAATGTAAAAAATGTAGGGCTGTCAAACGATCAATCGCATCCAAAATAAAAGTATGTGTTTACGTGATATATGTGGGTGCGCTGTGTATAATTATTTTGTGTATATATAAATACACACACATGCATGTATTTAAGAAAAAAAATATTATTTATATATAAATCTATATACAACATGAAAATATTTCTTAAATATATACAAGCATGTGTGTGTATTTATACATATAAAATAACTATACACAGTGCACCCACATATATCATGTAAACACAAACTTTTATTTTGGATGCGATTAATCGCGATTAATCGTTTTGACAAACCTAAAAAAATTGTCTTTCCACAATTTTACAATTTTTTTTTACTGTATTTCTGATCAAATAAATGCAGCTTTGGTGAGCAAAAATCTAAAATCTTCCAGACTGCAAACTTTTGAATGGTAGTTTTTTTTAATGCCCGAGGAAAAATATTTACTGAGGAAAATGAATAACCAGGAAGAAAGTGTTATTGAAAAGGTTTATTTGTATGCTATATGTCTGTGTATGCGGTGAGCACACAAGTTTTTGAATAAACTCTCTCTCTCTGTCTCTGTCTCTCTCTCTCTAAATATTTCTGGGCAGTAATAAAGCTCCCATTGTTTGAGACGAGAGGAAGCAGGAACTGTATCCTCACTGACCTGAATGTGATGTGTGTGTGTGTGTGTGTGTGTGTGTGTGTGTGTGTGTGTGTGTGTGTGTGCGTGCGTACGTGTGTGACAGGTAAACCCTAAGTTATGGGGACAAAATGTCACCACAAGTATGGCAATACTAGAAATCTTGTATGGGGTAGAAAATACAGTTTGAACAGTATAAATAATGTAAAGTCATCATTAAAACATGAAAACCCAACTTTCTGTGTGTGTAAGAATGAGAGCAAGAGAATGTGTCAGTCCTGACATAACACACTTCCTCTAGACACTTTTGCTGCCCCATCACACACACACACACACACACACACACACACTACACACAGTCAATGTGTCAGTGCCCTGTATATCCTGTATATGTGTTGAAGTGTGTTGCTTTAATAGGCCGGTCACGCTTGCTTACTGCTGCTGGAGAAGATCTTTAATGTGGGTTCTGCCTCATTGCCCTGGTGGCTGACATGCCATAATGACACTCGTTCTTCAATGAAACGTTCACTAGGAATCGGCACACGAGTAGAGAACGTTTGTACAAACGTTTTTGAGAACAATGTGGTAAGTTACTAACTGAACTACTTGACAACACAGCTCTTCTGATTATCCTTACAAGTAACAGGCACATGAAATATTACAGGCGAGCAAACTGAAAAAATAGGCTACGTTCAATAGTAACATGTAGTGTGGCTAACTACTTTCAGTTGGGATAGCAAGTTTATTTTGTCCGAGAGTGATGGTGAAAGAAGTAAATGAACACAGGAGGATGAGAAAAGGCAGTTTTCTGGCAGACACTCACATATCTAATGTCTTCATCAGCCAACTCTCTCTCTCTCTCTTTCTAGTTATGGTTATTTTATAGCAGTGCGAGTAGACAAATGAAAACACTTGTCTGCCAATAGCAAAGACCACAGAAGTCTCTCAACACGTCCAAATCTCACACTCCTTCATTTCCTTTCATGTCTCATCTCGGACAAATACACACTATGCAGTAAACAGACGTCTCGTGATTCCCCCCACACACTTGTTTCTCACACACTTTCCACTTAAAATTAACATTAAAATAGTGGATGAAAAAACAACTTAGACTAAACTTAAAATTAACTACACACACACACACACACACACATATATATATATATATATATATATATATATACTCTAAAAAATGCTGGGTTGTTTTGACCCAATTTTGGGTAAAATATGGACAAACCCAGCCATTGGGTTACATTTTTAAATTACATTTTTAACCCAATGGCTGGGTTTGGCCATATTTTACCCAAAATTGGGTAAAAACAACCCAGCATGTTTTAGAGTGTATGTATATATATATATATATTAGGGCTGTGCAAAAGTTAATTGCGATTAATCGCATCCAAGATAAAAGTCTGTGTTTACATAATATATTTGTGTGTGCAGTATATAATTATTTTGTATATATAAATACACACACATGCATGTATATATTTAAGAAAATATGTTATTCATATATAAAATATTTATATTTATATAATATAGATTATGTATTTATAAATATATACAGAATTTAAGCACAAATAATTCTTAAATATATACATGCATGCATAGGTATTTATATATACAAAATAATTATATACAGCACACACAAATATATTATGTAAACACAGACTTTTATTTTGGATGCGATTAATCGCAATTAACTTTTGCACAGCCCTAATATATATATATATATTAGGGCTGTCCAATGATTAATCGTGATTAATCGCATCCAAAATAAAAGTTATATAGTAATGTTATAAAAGTTACATAATATATGTGGGTGCACTGTATATATATATATATATATATATACACACATGTATATATTTAAGAAATATTTTCATGTATATACTGTATGTAGATTGATATATAATTTATATTTTATATAAATATGAATATTTTATATATAAATATTTTTTTCTTAAATACAAGCATGTGTGTGTATTTATACACAGTGCATCTACATATATTATGTAAACACAAACGTTTATTTTGGATGCGATTAATCGCGATTAATCATTTGACAGACCTAATATATATACATCATCATTATAGAAGGTCAGATCCCACCTGCAGATGGCGATACAGCATTCATTTATATATTGCGCTAAAAATGTGAATGTCAAAAACGAAACAAACCAAAAGTTTGTCCAAAACAAATTGTGCGAATATTGGGAAATGGAAATGTGGTCATGAAATTAACCTCAAACTAACAATCCACTTCTGAAACAAAACTAAAATTTTACAAATAGTACTAATAACGTGTTATTTTACCAAGAACATACTGTATGTAAGTATGCAAAGTTGCAAACATATTTTAAGCGCTGCAAGTGTTTGATTTACATCGTTGAGTGTGAGTTACCTTTCAAGTTTGACCAATTTGTGGACTCGACAGCGCAAACTAGGCATGAAAGACAATGCAAATGAATTCACACTGTTGTTATAGTGCCACTTGAGGCAATGCAATGACTGAGCGTGAACATGTGCAATCGAGCTTGTGTTTAAATCGTCTTGTTTTTCACTTGCGACGACCGATTGTCGACTGACGCTTTACACACAAACAGACACACACCGCTGACTGATCTTACATCACATGACCAGAGCTCATCAACTCTCAGCACCCAAACCAGTGATTTTTCTAGATGTTTTTGGGTCTGTGTAAATAGACTGCTGGGTTCTGGTTCTGAAATGTGTGTGTGATTGAGTACAGTATGTGTGTGTGAGGTCACAAGGTTAGAGGGTGTTAAGTCTCTTAATGGGAGATTTAGTTGCGTAACAACCCAAATCTCAATCAATCAGAGCTCAACCTACATAACATCCTAACACAGTTAGGTAAGACTGAATCGTAGCGCACAAACACACACACTTTACGTGAATGTGGCGGAGCCTATCATTTGGGAGGATTGAGAGGATATACAGAAAAAATAACACTGGGCATGTTGGCACTTTTAAAACACACACGCAGCTTAAATCCACTGCCAAACCACTGGGACTAAGCTGAGACACACTGTGCAATTATGGGAGTGTGTGTGTGCGTCTCTCTCGTCTAGTGGAGGCCCTTGAGAAATCTGTTTTTAATCTGAGCCGCAACATATTACAAACACACGAACGGAGAGACTAGATAGAGATACGGATGTTCGACATCAAGCCAAAATACACATGAGTCCCTGAAGAAATGAATCAAATAAATATTCTTTAAATGATAAATTTGAGCTGAGACAGAACAGACCTCCGAGAAATAGAGAAAGAGAGAGGATATTTAGAAATATTATTTACATATTAAACTTCACATTCTTCACCCTTTGGGCTATGGACATGAATTATGCCTCAAATTATTTTCAAACTGGGGTCAAGCAAAACACAAAACAGTGTTAAGGGGTCAGTGTCAAAGAAAATGAGAAAACACACACACACACACACATAAACACAAATTAATTTAACATAAAAATGGTGTAAAACATAAAAATGGTGTAAAACATAAAAATAAATAAAACAAAGACACATTAAAAAGAATAAAAAAAGTAAATGATTGAATGAATAAATAAATAATAAAATGATTACACATTCTGCCATCTAAAGACTGCTTGGAAACAACAATAGTTTTATGCTTCTCTTTAGGTCTATAACTCCACACAACAAAACAAAAGATTTTTCCAAAAACTATTTTACACATATAATGTCTATTTCACAGAATAAATGTCTCTTTAGTAGTTAATAATAGATAGCTTCCTTTGTGGGGTCCACTGAAATGCAATCATCGTATTTAGAGGTCTACTATATGGTATAAAAAGTTTGAAAACTTCAGTTCCAAGTAACCAGATTTACAACATTAACCTGCCAGTTAAAAAAAACAAGCAAAAGACTTCCAAGGATGTAAGGGATGACAGCCTAGAAACAACCCAGAACTCGCTAGACCTCATCATGGTGTTCATTCATCAAGTTTTACACGCCTTTTCTTCAGAAAATTTAAATCTACTAGTCAAAGCTTGTAAAAGTCTGACATGTAGTAATTATCCTATTGTGAATGCACGCACACACAGCTGCCATGCCTAACAGCTATTTTAACCTTTGACCTTCGGCTTGTAATTGTTAACACGTCTGCATGACCCTCGCACGTGCCGTTGTATTAACCTCTGACCCCACGACATGCTTCAGTAGCCCCCAAGGAAACACTCCTCAAACAAGAGCAGGGATTACTTTCACACTAACACAGCACAGTACCGCGTAATCCACAGACTGGGGCCGGGGATCCAGGACCAAAAATACACACTCCAACTCTTCCTTTCTGCTTTGAGCATTACACTTTCAGTGACTCGACTTCTTACCGGGACTGCATTGGAGTCAAAATGGGAGCAATATCATAGTGAATCCTAATGAATATGGGACACAGTGGCGGCCTGGAGTCGTTTAAACGAATCTGGAAATCTTCAGTCGAAAAGAAATGAAGGTTTTTGATGAAAACATTCCAGGATTTTTCTCCATATAATGGACTTCAATGGGAACCAAACGCGTTCGTGACTCTCCTGTTCGATCTTTTCCCGAGTCAACTCATTCATTTCGTTCGTTGAATGAACCAAATGACACGAAAAAATATTCATTCATTCTGATGAACGAGTTCGAACAGGAGAGTCACGAACGCGCATCACAGAACAGAGCAAGGCGACCATTTGAGCTTATAAAACTTAAACTTTGTTATTTATTTTTTTAAATGAGCGATCGTTTCGCTTGATAAGACCCTTATTCATCGTCTTGAATCGTTTAAAGCCCTTTGAACAGTTTGCACTTTGCACTGAAACTGTCTTTTGGACCTTGAACCGTTTGGTTCCCATTGAAGTCCATTATATGGAGAAAAATCCTGGAATGTTTTCATCAAAAACTGGCAATACGACGCCGACATCTAGCACTGCCTCTGAAGCTCTGAGTGCAATCAGTTTAAAGATAATTGAATTATTTTAAAGTACATGAAGAATTAACTCCTCTTCTCAGGAGAATCTCATTTCAAGAGCTCGATAGCCTGTGAAGTAAGAAGAGATCAACACTTTTGTTTATGAAATTAACTGATCCGTGGTATTTAATTACACACAGCTCTGTGTAATTATATCACTCTCTAGAGGGCGAGAAGTCTGTCCCCTCAGAACATTAGAGCTAATTATCATGTGGTTTTTGTAAACTGATAGAAGAATCCAACGGGAGCGTACAGTACCAAACTCAACATGGTTTTGCTGTGAAATTAACATGTTAACATGCAATTAATTCATTCGTTTCAATTCTTAGCTGTTTTAAACAAAGTAAAATCATTAATTTAACTTGACAGGGCCTGTTTAAGGATGGGATGCTTAACAGATGCATATTGCATGCAAAGGGTAAGGGGAAGTCTCTCAACAACACTGCATAAAAAATGTGATAAAAAAGTAATATCACTACAGTTATTATACATATTTTGTGGGAATTATGATATTTCAGGATTTATTTGTTAAACAAAAAGTTCAAAAGAACAGCATTTGTTTGAAACATTTAGTAGCGATATGTCTTAATTATCACTTTTGATCAAATGAATGCATCCTTGCTGTAAAAAAAATAGGCTATTTAAAAAAAAAAAAAAAAACACTGACCCCAGTTTACCAAATCTAAAATATGCATGAGAGACAAAGAGTGAAGGGAAAAGTGATTGACCCTCCTGCTACTTTGCATATGATGTCACTGCAGACGAGGACGAGTACAGTGAGAAATCTGCTGCAATGAAAACAAATGACACAAATGTGTGATTGGTGGACGGCACAGTCAAGAGAAAGACATCTTGTGTTGGGAGGGATGACACTGCCAGTCATCAGTGACACTGAGACAGACACACTTGTCCTGATTAAAGCTGACAGACCCTCACACTCGCACTCGGGTCTGTTCTACTTGTCCTATTTGTTGTTTATTTACAGTATGGCTCTTTTCCAGAACCTATTGAGATGCCTACGTAGACAATATTTTAAAGGAGTAGTTCACTTTAAAAAAAAAAAAAAAAAACTTTTGCTGGTAATTTACTCACCCCCATGTCATCCAAGATATCCATGTCTTTCTTTCTTCGGTCGAAAAGAAATTAAGGTTTTTGATGAAAACATTCCAGGATTTTTCTCCATATAATGGACTTCAATGGGAACCAAACGGTTCAAGGTCCAAGACACTTTCAGTGCAAACTGCAAACTGTTCAAAGGGCTTTAAATGATTCCAGACGATGAATAAGGGTCTTATCAAGTGAAACGATCGCTCATTTAATATATAAATAACAAAGTTTAAGTTTTATAAGCACAAATGCCTGCCTCGCTCTGTTCTGTGTGACTCTCCTGTTCGAAGTCGTTCATCAAAATGAATGAATCTTTTTCTGAGTCAATTCGTTCATTTCGTTCGTTGAATGAATCAAATGACTCAAAAAAAGATTCATTCATTTTGATGAACAGGAGAGTCATGAACGTGCATCACAGAACAGAGCAAGGCGACCATTTGTGCTTATAAAACTTAAACTTTGTTATTTATTTTTTTGAAATGAGCGATTGTTTCACTTGATAAGACCCTTATTCATTGTCTGGAATCATTTAAAGCCCTTTGAACAGTTTGCACTGAAACTGTCTGGACCTTGAACCGTTTGGTTCCCATTGAAGTCCATTATATGGAGAAAAATGCTGGAATGTTTTCATCAAAAACCTTAATTTCTTTTCGACTGAAGAAAGAATGACATGGACATCTTGGATGATATTGGGGTGAGTAAATTATCAGCAAAGTTTTTTTTTTATAAGTGAACTACTCCTTTAAGGCATCTCTCTAGATCACAAGATTTGTATAGAACTACATTATAAATGCTTTACAGCAGGGGTTTCCAAACTGTTTGTGTTAGCCAAAGACCATTAACCTAAAATATATTAAAAATTAGGATAGTTTTAATGTTAAAACACCAAAAAACTGTTAATAGGTTCACAATAAGTTCCCGTACTATATACAGCGGAAAAACTGTAAAAGATCTAACCAGACATAGCATGTCATTTTTATTTCATGTAAAGGTTTTAGAAGTAAAACAAAATATTAAATTATTTGTTCCCAGAATTCCCTCTGTGACACTTCACACTTGAAGGCATTTTGCTCAAATAACTTCTTTGCACATATCCAGTATATTTGTTTATCAGCTATGCACATTTGGGTTTTATGATTCATCTTTGTTGTTTAATGAATGTTTATAGCATTATTTAAATGTCATGTGTTGCCATGAAGGTGTTTTGTGAAGCTTATGCTAACTAGTATAATTCAGCTTGTGGTAAAGCTACTTCTTCATGTGGCTTCCTCTTTTACCACCTGCATTATTATGGTGGTTTTGAAAGCTACAACATGGGTTTTAGTAGCAGTGTCTACTTATTCTGACAACCACAGCTGAGAGCCTAAATTAATATTTCAATAATTTGACAAGGCAAAGTTCACTGATGTAGGTTAATGGTCACATGACACAGGTAAACAGGTGAGTTGCAACAACTCACAAACCCTAGTTTGAAATACCAGTTTTATGGAAAAGGCCATCTAAAATGGTGGACAAAGGTAGATAAATGACAATTATGCATCATAAAATATGAAAAACAAAGTTACTTTAACATGAAACTCAACTTTAAGTAGAGTTTATGTGCTTCACAAGACATGCTATAGTTATTTACATCCTGCATGTTTCTTTCTTTCTTTCGCTGTACATTTTAACTCTTTCTTTTTCCATTTTTTTCAAGCTCTTACTCCAAACAGAAAAAAAAACCCAAAAGTGGTGTGTTATATAGAAATAAACCGTCTGTAGGATTTACTTCTCCCCCTCCGATGATTTCATTGGACCCTGCAAAGCTTCTGAGCAGGTATAAATTACTCTCATCTGGGAAGGCCAAAGCACAATCACCATCTTCTGCAGCAATAGCATACTCTCTCTTACACACACACACACTCACATAAACATATATACGAACTGTAAGAATCAATCTTAGGCCAAACAAGGAGCTCCTGTGGTGCCAGCGG